>NC_051084.1:17617937-17816268 GCF_004664715.2 Peromyscus leucopus
TTTTCGAGACAGGGTTTCTCTGTGTAGCTTTGCGCCTTTCCTGGAACTCACTTGGTAGCCCAGGCTGGCCTCGAACTCACAGAGATCTGCCTGGCTCTGCTTCCCGAGTACTGGGATTAAAGGCGTGCACCACCACCACCACCACCACCACCACCACCACCACCACCACCACCACCACTACCACCATCCGGCTAGGGTTTGCTTTTGTATTGGGCTTTTGAGAATGAAGATAAAGTTAGGTGGGGAGGAATCTGGAAGGATGGATCTGGAAGGACTTGGGGGGAGAAGAATATGATCAAAATGTATTTCAATTTAAAAATAGTTTTGAATTATAAAAATACAATTAAAAAATTAAAAGTGCAATTAAAGAAAAAAATAAATCCTAAAAAAATGTTTCTGGTCTCTTTAAAAGTCAGAAATGTACTTGTTCACAAAAATATGTCAGACAATTATCATGTGTATATTATATATAAATATCCCATTTCATTCTTTTGAATGGTACTTGGCATTTTTCCCATTCATGTTTCAATATTCTTCTTTTGTTCTGTATGTTTAGTGTTCTGATTGCTATCTGATGAAGGGATTTTCTTTCCTGGTCTAGTCTATATAGTGTTCTGTATGCTTTTGGTACTTTTGTAGGAACCACCTCCTTTTGTTTAGGAAAATTTTCTTCTACGATTTTGTTGAAAATATTTCCTGGGCCTTTGACCTGTGTTTCTTATCCTTCTTTTATTCCCATTACACTTAGATTTTATCTTTTCATAGTGTTGTAGCAGGTCTTTTTTTGGACTGCCAGCTCCTGAATAATTACATGGAGACTTATAATTAATTATGAAAGATTGGCTTTAACTTAGGCTTCTTCCCAGTTGCTCTTAAAACTTTAATTAACCTGTTTATATTAATCTCCATTTTGCCACATGGCTCCTTAATTCTCCTTGGTACCATACTTCCCACATCATACGAGTCTGGTTGGCAAATATCCTATGCCTCAGATTCTTTCTCAGAGTTCCTATCTCTCCCTGGAAGTCCACCTATCATCTACTACCTAACTATTGGCTATTCAGCTGTTTATTAAACCATTCAGAAGGTGCCTTAGGCAGGTGAGGAAAGACAGAGACACATCTTCACACAGTGTAAAAAAGATCATCCCAACATAGTGTCCCAGATTTTCTGAGTGTTTTTGTACCAGGGTATTTTTAGATTTAACATTTTGTTTACTGAAGTATTCATTTCTTCTGTGATTTTGTTGAAAACCCTTTAGAGTCTGTCTCTCTTCCATCTCTTGTATTCTGTTGGTAAGGCTTACCTCTGAGGTTCCTGTTAGAGTTTCTAAATCTTTCATTTCCACATTTCCCTCAGCTTGGGTTTTCTTTATTGACTCTATTTCCACTTTCAGGTCTTGAACTGTGTTATTAATTTCCTCCCACTGTGTTTTTGTAGACTTCTTTAAGGGATCTTTATTATTTTCCTCTTTAAGGACCTCTGTCACATTGTAAAGGCTGTGCTAAGGTCTTTTTTGTGCTTTAGCTGTATTGCAGTACAAGGGCCTGTTGTGATAGCGTTGCTGGGCTCCAGTGGATTCACACTTTCCTGGCTGTTATTGGTTGTGTTTTTCTGTTGGTGTCTAGTCATCTGGTTTGGAAAGGTTGTAATTCTACCAGCTAAAATCTGGTCTTGTCTTTGTTGGGTGGGTATTTTGTCCCATGGATTCCACTGCCTTCTCTGGCTCTTAGGAGGGAGTGGTGGCTGTATGTTGCCTGGTAGGAAATTCTTCAGGGATTCTGATTTGTGTGGCCATCTGTGGTTCCAGGCAAAATGTATTCTTAGATATTGGGAGCTGACATTAGAAATGGTGAAGGGTTAGGAAGGTGGGAGCTGAGGGGGCCCACAGGAGGGAAGAAAGCAGGATGTTCCATCAGGATCTACTTAGTCCCCTAGCAATGGGTGCAGAGATTAGGAGAGGCCACAGAAGGTATGCTACAGAGGTGGAGAGGAGAATGGTGAATTGGACTTGAAGAAATGGAGGGAGAGGTGGAGATCTGCAGATAGCCTACCTGCTTCCCTGGCCAAAGTGGCCTGCAGGTTCCCAGGGAATGCCTGCTGGAGTTGGTGACTGGGATAAATCAATGAGTGGAGAGAAGGAAGTTTGGAAGGGAAGATCTGTGAGATCCACTGGAGAAGGGGAAAGAGGAAGGAGAGGCCACAGCAGGTGGTCAGCTGCAGAGCTGGGGATGAGACTGGGGAACTGGATTCAGGGGAGCTGAGGGAGAGGTGGAGACCTGCAGTTATCCCACATGTTTGACTGGCTGGATTCTCTCTTCTTGATTGTGCTAGCCATTTGAAGTTCCTACCTTGACTTCCTCACAGTGATGGATCAAAACCTAGAATGGTAAGCTGAAATAATCCTCTTTATTCCCTAAGTTGCTTTTTTATGTATTTTATTTTTTTATATTTTTTGAGATTATAATATAATCACACTTCTCCCTTTCTTTTCCCATGCACCATACACCTCTCCTTGATTTATACCAAATTCATGGCTTCTTTTTTTAATTAACTGTTATTATGTTCTCTCTTTCTCTCTCTCTCTCTCTCTCTCTCTCTCTCTCTCTCTCTCTCTCTCTCTCTCTCTCTGTGTGTGTGTGTGTGTGTGTGTGTGTGTGTGTGTGTGTGTGTCTCATATATAACCTGCTCTGTCTGTGTCTTAGTTTCTATTGCTGTGAAGAGACACCATGACCACAGAAACTCTTATAAAAGGAAACATTTCATTGGGGCTGACTTAGAGTTTTAGCGGTTTATTCCATTACCATCATGATGAGCAGCATGGCAGTGCAGGCAGACATGATGCTGGAGAAGGACTGAGAGTTCTACATCTTGATCTGCAGGCAGCAGAAGGAGGCTGTGGGCCACACTGGGTGTAGCTTGAGCCTATAAGACCTCAAAACCCACTCCACAGTGACACACTTCCTCCAGCAAGGCCATCCCTCCTAATAGTGCCACTCCCTACGGGCCAAGCATTGAAACACATGAGTCTAGGGGAGCCGTTCCTATTCAAACCACCAGTGAGTATAACCTTACTCATGTGTATGTTTTCAAGGCTGACCATGTGGTATTGGATAACCAGCTGGTGTGCTCTTCTCTGAGGAGAACTGTTCCTCCCACCTCCCGTATTTCCTTAGGTTTCTGTAGTTCTTTGTGTAGGGTTGAGACCTTGTGCACTTTTCTCTACTCATTTTGGCAAGTTTATTGGTATTTTCCTTGTCCAGCTCATGTTTGGGTAGTGATGTGGGTGAGACTTTATAGATATAGCTACTAACATTCCTATGAGACACAATTTCATGGCAAACTACCTGGCTCTTACCATTTTTCCACCCCTTCTCCCTTGTGAAATGCGTCCTGAGTGGGAGTGTCTAAGTTGCTTCTTGTTAAAGTGTTTTATCACATCAACTGGAATACATTCGCTTTCCTCAAGGTACTTCCAACAGCAAAGGTAAGTCCAATCTCTGCTAATTAGGTAATCAAATTATTCCATTCCCAGTGTCTGTTTATTAAAGAAAACTAACATTAGAAAGAGTGCTCACAATATTAAGGTGTAGAATTTAGTAATATTTTAAAAGATTTATTTGTTTATTTTATATACAGTGTTCTGCCTGTATGTATGCCTCAACGCCAGAAAAGGGCACCAGATCTCATTATAGATGGTTGTGAGCCACCATGTGGTTGCTGGGAATTGAACTCAGAACCTCTAGAAGAGCAGCCAGTGCTTTTAACCTCTGAGCCAACACTCCAGCCCTTGAACTCATTGTTATTAACAGTGATTTCAGAGTTTAGCAGTGTTTTAACCATGATAACACCTGCCCCACATCCAGAGAAAGATGGAGTCTTCTAATCCCTCTCAGCATGAAAAACCCTCATTTAGTAATTCCTAGAAAGTGAAAGGTCTGCACATGGAGAAGTAACATGCATATATAAGGTGTTCCTTATGAATGTTCCTGACTTACATTAAACCGCTTTATTTATGATCCAAAGTAATCAAAACTTAACATTTGTAAATAGTAGACTGTGACGAAGAGTCTTAATTGTATGTTTAAAGTTACCAAGTTCTTAAATTTGGATGTCAGAATTTAGACCATCTTTGAAATGTGTGAATGTCTCTTTAATATATTGATTAAAAACAAAAAAAAAGTACTCAATAAGCATCTCAGTGTACAAATACCATCACATGTATTGGTTTGTGGTCTCCCTCTCGTTTTCAGTTTGCTAGAAGGTTCAGGTATTGCTCCCATTGTGTGAGAAATGATTTTCCTGTAACTCAGCTATAAAAAAAGTCCCAGCCCATTAGCTATGCTCATTGGCAGCTGACCCCGAAGCTTTGCCAGTAGAGGGCACTAGAGCAATGGGAAAGGAAGGCATCAGGTTTATGACTTGAAGGCTCCTTGCCAGGTTCCTGCAGTGTGTGCCTGGGTTTTCCAGCATCTGTTCCCATAGCACCTGAAGCAGCTGCAGCATCCAGCACGTACAGAACACAGCAAACCTAGAAACAGCAGCTTTCTCAGATGCGCTCCTGAGGTCTCATTCTGGAGTGGCCCACTGTGAAGAGGTGTTGTTGAATCTACCACAGCAGAAGTATCTTGAGGTCCTTGTTATTCCCTCCTTAGCAGGGCAAAACCCCAGCTCCTCTTAATTCTCAAAAGCTGACTGTGATGGTTAATCTTCATTGTCAATTGGAGTGGATTGAGAGTCATCTGAGAGACACACTTTGGGCATGTCTTCAAGGGCATTTGCAGAGAGTTTAACTAAAGGAAGGGTGCACCATATTACAGGCTGTGGCCCCAGACTGAATAAAAGGGGGAAAAGAAAATGCCTGTGAACACCGTATCCTGGTTCTTAGTGTCCCGATCTGCAGAGACATGAGCAAGCAGCCTCACAACCTGTTGTCATGGAGCTGCTCATCATCTTGCCTCCCTGTCATGACAGACTGTTCCTTCCTATTGTGAGTCAAAATAAACCCTTTCATCATAGGTTATTCTTGTTGTATATTTTGTTGTAGCAACAAGAAAAGTAATTAATAAGCCAGCAACCATTTTTCTGAACTCCACATTCAGTGTCAGGATAAATTAGGTCAAATTTCACTATTAATCGCCCAAAGTGTATTTTTCACTCCTACATTTTTCAAGATTAGTTGCAGATCTGTACACTAGGATCAAAGATGGCAAAGCATCCTTTGGGAGTCTTGGTGGTTGTCATGACAAAGGGAGAGACAGTGGGTGGCTCACAAAGATTCTGTTCAGAAACAACAAAAACCATGCCAACTCACAGGTTATTAGCCAGTGTAACACATGACCACACATATATCAAGAGTTTGAAGCTAGTCTGAGCATTACATTTTCAGGTGTGTTGATGTATTCCTTTAAACTCAGCACTCAGATGGCAGAGGCAGGTGGATATCTATGAGTTTGAGGCCAGCCTCGTCTATATAGTAAGATCAAGGACGACCAGAGCTACAAAATGTAATTCTGCCTGTAAAGGAAGAGGAGAGAGAGATAACAAATAAAACTCCTTTTGTAAAGCTATTTTAATAAATAAAACTTTAAAAATGTCTCAGTGATTGACATAGACACAGATATCAAGACAGAGAACCACCAGATGAATAATTATTTCCCCAAGAACCACCTCCTACTGATATGCACAGTCTGGACAAGTCACTTCCAGTTGGCCAGGCAAGGAGCTGGGAGGAAAAAATGATTTCCTTCTTAATAACATAAAGCATTAATTAGAGGTAAAACAACTAATTAAGCAATGCCTACCTCCCTTTAGAACGTTGTAGCAGGAATCTTAAAAGTTCTTATTAATAAAATCAAACCTGAAGCCAGTTATTGGGGTGAATGCTAGAAGATCAGAGAAGTAGAACAAACCACAGCTACCTCACCTCACCAGTTCCTCAGCTGATCCTGTTCCCTCAGACTGGAAGCTTCTCAGTCCTCATCCAGAATGTATCTCAGCTGAACTGTGCTGCTCAAAGCCTAAAAGCTTAACCAGCCAAATGCTTCTAGTTTCTGGTCTTCATGCCTTATATACCTTTCTATTTTTGCCATCACTCCCTGGGATTAAAGGCTCACTTTCTGGGATTAAAGGCGTGAGTCACCATACCTGGCTATTTCCAGTGTGTCCTCGAACTCACAGAGATCCATGCCTCCAGAAGGCTAGGATTAAAGGTGTAAGTGCCACCATTTTCTAGTCTTTGTATCTAGTGGCTGTTCTGTCTCTGACCTCAGATAAGTTTATTAGGTGCACAATATTTTGGGGGAACACAATACCACCAAAGAATGCAGATATATAAAGGTCAAGATAGTTTTTTATGCATATATGTGTATGGGGATGTACACATGTTAGTGACGGTACCCCAGAGCCAAGAAAAGAGTGATATATCCCCTCAATCTGGACTTATAGATAGTTTTGAACTGCCTAACATGGGTACTGGAAACCCAATTCTAGTCCTCTGGAAGAGTAGCAAGTGCTCTTAATCACTAAGCTATCTCCCCAGCTCCCATGGTTTTGTTTTGCTTAAATGAGACAGTTTCAATGTACCCAAGCCAGCCTCAAACTCACTATTTAACAGTCAACTCCAGAGTGCTAGGATTATAGACAGTGATACCACAGCTGGTTGTGCTGTCTGGGGGTCAAATCCAGGGCTCTCTGCATGTTGGGCGAGCACTATACCAACTGAGCTACATTCCAGCTCTCTACCCCCTTTTAAACCTATGTGTTTTGATTGTATACCATTGTTCAGTCTATAGTTCATAAGATGAATTAAATATCTGTCTTTTGTGAGACCCCAGAGTAAGCCTGATTCCTTAGTAAGTATCTGTCACCTTTAAATTTTTGTTTTTATTTTATATTTATAAATATTTTGTATATATATGTATATATACACACACATATATATACACACAACACAAACACACACACACAAACACACACACACACACCCCTGTACACCAAATGCATGCAGTGCTGCTGGAGGCCAGTAGGTGGCAACAGATACCGTGGAACTGGAGTTATTTAAGGACTTGTTGAAGAACAGTAAGGTAAAAAAAGACCAATTATTAGATACTGATACGTTGATTTATTTAGTGATTTAATTAAAGCCCTGTGTGTATTGCTAATTTCTTTCCCTTTTTCTTTCTTTCTTTCTTTCTTTCTTTCTTTCTTTCTTTCTTTTTTCTTCCTTCCTTCCTTTCGTTCTTTTGTTTTATTTTGTTTTTCAAGACAGGGTTTTTCTGTGTACCCTTGGCTATCTAGGAACTCAATGTGTAGATCAGGCTGGCCTCAAACTCAAGAGATCTATCTCTGCCTCACGAGTGCTGGGATTAAAGGCATACGCCACCACCACTCAGGTCGAATTGCTCATTTCGAAGCATGACTTCAGTTCTTGCTAGAAACAGAAAGCTCTGGAGAAACAGCTGAAACAACGGGTCACTGCCCTTAACATCCCGCTGACTGTCACAAGTGCTTCTGGAGAATCTCACTTGCCTGTCTGCCCCACATTGTGGCTTCAGGGCATAAAATGAGAGTGAAAACTGGGCCGGAGACAGAGGCCTTTCAGGAGCTGTAGCTAGAGTTTTTCTCTCCGGGTCCCGCCAAGCCCCTGCAGTCCCGTAGCCCACTTATAAAATAAACATACAGACGATTATATTATTTAAACTGCTCGGCCATTAGCTCAGGCCTACCATTGTCTAGCTCTTGATCTTATACTAGGAGCTGTGCTAATTGTAGACGCTTCCTTCCCACCATACTGCCGGTCAAATGTGTATGCCAGGAACCTGCCAACTTGAGAGAGACAACTAGAAAGCTGTTTTTAGCTCCATTTTAGAATCTTTTTTCTCAGGTTTATGTGGAAACTCTTGCCAACCCATTGGGTGCCATTTGTAGCTAGAGTTTTTCCCTCCGGGTCCTGCCAATCCCCAGCAGTCCCGTAGCCACTTATAAAATAAACATACAGATGCTTATATTATTTAAACTGCTCAGCCATTAGCTCAGGCCTACCATTGTCTAGCTCTTACTCTTATACTAGGAGCTGTCCTGGCTCCATCCACTGGTCCACTGCTCTCTTGCAATGTTATTGCTGTCCGAGTGCTTAGTCCAGAGATTCCCAGAATACTGTGAGCCGCCTTGTGGGTGCTGGGAATGGTGCACAGTTCTCTGGAGGAGAAGCCAGTGCTCTTAACCAACTGAGCCAGCTCTCCAGCCCCACCTGACACCTTTTTAACCATCCACACAGTGACTGTAAAACCCTTACCTTCAAACACTATAATAGCTATTTTCTTTTGTTTTTCAAACAGGCCACTGTCTTATTCGGGGTTTCTGTTGCTCTGAAGAGACACCATGACCATGGTAAGTCTTGTAAAGAAAGACATTTAATTGTGAGAGCTTGATTACAGTTCAGAGGTTTAGTCCATTATCATCATGGCAGGAAGCATGGCAGCATGCAGGCAGACATGGTGCCAGAGAAGAAGCTGAGAATTCTTTTTTTTTATTAAGAAATTTTCTGTTCAATTTACATACCAACCACAGATGCCCCTCTTCTCCCTCCCCCTGCCCTCCCCCTAGCCTTCCCCCCTCACCCGAACCCACCTCTCATTCCCACCTCCTCCAAGGCAAGAATTCCCATGGGGAGTCAGCAGATCCTGGTACATTCAGTTGAACCAGTTCCAACCCCCTCCCCCCTAAACCAAGGCTGTGTAAGGTGTCCCACCATAGGCACTGGGCTCCAAAAGGCCCACTCATGCACCAGGAATTGATCCTGATCCCACTGCCAGGGGGCCCCTTAAGCAGGTCAAACTAAACAACTGTCTCACCTATGCAGAGGGCCTAGTCCAGTCCCATGGAGTCTCCATAGCTGTTGGTCCACAGTTCATGAGTTTCCACTTATTTGGTTTGGTTGTCTCTGTAGGTTTCCCCCATCATGATCCTGATGCACTTGCTCATAGAATCCCTCCTCTCTCTCTTCAACTGAACTCCTGGAGCTCAGCCTAGTGCTTGGCTATGGATCTCTGGCTCTGCTTCCATCAGTTACTGGATGGAGGATCTATGATGACAGTTAGGGTATTCACCAATCTGATTACCAGGGTAGGCCAGTTCAGGCACCCTCTCCACTATTGCTAATAGTCAAAGGTGAGGTCATCCTTGTGGATTCCTGGGAACTTCCCTAGCACTTGGTTTCTCCATGTTCCCTTGATGTCTCCCTCTATCATGGTATCTCTTTCATTGTTCTCCCACTCCATCCCTATTCCAATTTGACCATCTAGGTCCCTTATGTTCTCATCCCTCCACTCACTACCCTCCATTAACCCCCTCACCCCAGTTTGCTCGTGGATATCTCATCTATTTCCCCTTCCCAGGTCGATCCATGCATCCTTCTTAGGGTTCTCCTTGTTAGCTAGCTTCTCTGAAGCTCTGGGTTGTAGTCTGGTTATCCTTTGCTGTACATCTAGTATCCACTTATAAGTGAGTACATACCATGTTTGTCCTGAGTTTGGGTTACCTCACTCAGGATGGTATTTTCTAGTTCCATTCATTTACCCGCAAACCTCATGATGCCATTGTTTTTCTCTGCTGAGTAGTACTCCATTGTGTATATGTGCCACATTTTCTTTATCCATTCTTCAGTTGAGAGGCATCTAGGTTCTTTCCAGGTTCTGGCTATTATGAATAATGCTGATATGAACATAGTTGATCATGTATCCTTGTGGTAAAATTGAGCATTCATTGGGTATATGCCCAAGAGTGGTGTAGCTGGGTCTTGAGATAGATTGATTCCCAAACTTCTGAGAAACTGCTGTACTGGTTTCCAAAGTGGCTGTACAAGTTTTCACCCCCACCAACAGTGGAGGAGTGTTCCCCTTGCTCTGCACCCTCTCCAACATAAACTGTTATAAGTGTTTCTGATCATAGCCATTCTGAGAGGTGTAAGATGGTATCTCAGAGTTGTTTTGATTTGCATTTCCCTGATGGGTAAGGATGATGATCAATTCCTTAAATGTCTTTTGGCCATTTGAGATTCTTCTGTTGAGAATTCTCTGTTTGAGCTGAGCGTTCTTACATCCTGACTCACAGGCAACAAGAAGTAGTCTGAGACACCAGGAAGTATCTTGAGCATAGGAGACCTCGAAGTCCACCCCCAGAGTGACACACTTCCTCCATCAAGGCCCCGCCTACTTTAACAAGGCCACACCTCTCCTTAGTGCCACTTCTTTGGGGGCCATTTTCCTTCAAACCACCACAGCCACCTTTCCCATTTTATTATTTTTTTAGATGTATTTTTAATTGAAATAGAATCACATCTGTAGCTGGAAGTTTTCCTATGTCCTGCCTGTCCCATAGTCGCTCGGACAAGTAAACACACAGAGGCTTATATTATTTACAAACTGTATGACCTAATAGCTCAGGCTTCTCACTAGTTAGCTCTTGTATCTTAAATTAACCCATTTCTGTTAATCTATGTTTTGACATGTGTTCCATGGTTTACCGGTCTGCTGGCA
The DNA here is from genome assembly GCF_004664715.2 of Peromyscus leucopus. NCBI lineage: Eukaryota > Metazoa > Chordata > Mammalia > Rodentia > Cricetidae > Peromyscus > Peromyscus leucopus. The sequence continues at coordinate 17,628,476 of NC_051084.1, forward strand.
TGCTGTTCCTTGGGTGGAGGGCTGGTGTCTCTTTCACTCTCCATTTCTTTTTTCTGTATATCTGGCTGGATTTCCCACCTGCCTCTAAGCTGCCTTGCCATAGGCCAATGTAGCTTTATTGATCAACCAATCAGAGCAACATATATTCACAGCACTTCCCCCAGCACTTCCCCTTTTCTATCTAATCAAAAAGGAAGGTTTTAACTTTAACATAGTAAAATTATATATAATAGAACAGTTATCAAGCAGGAATTACAGTTACAATATCTAGTCTATTTATATTTGATAAAATTAAAGAAAATATTCTATCATCTATCCTCTATTTGTGAGTCTAAAGTTTCATATCTAATGTAGCTTCTTTTTTTTTTGTTTTTTTTGTTTTTCGAGACAGGGTTTCTCCTTGTAGCTTTGCACCTTTCCTGGAACTCACTTTGTAGACCAGGCTGGTCTCGAACTCACAGAGATCCCTCTGCCTCTGCCTCCTGAGTGCTGGGATTAAAGGTGTGCACTGCCACCACCTGGCCTTCTAATGTAGCTTTTATCATGACTAAGAAAAACTGTAATTATAATTATCTAGTCTTCAATTACATCAAAGACCCCAGAAGAATATATTGTCTAAGTAAATAGGAAGTACACTGTAAGCAACTTCCAAAAACCTAGAAAAGACAGAGATACCTAGCTTCCTGGACAGCCATTCAAAGTTCCTCTGCAACGTTGGGACATCCATCTTCAGCCTTTAGGCCTAGAGTCTCTCAGTTGCTTCTCCCTGTGTCCTGTAGAATGTCTGGCAGTCTCCTCTGCGGAGCAGGAGCCTGAAGAACCATTTCACCTCATTTTGGCAAATTCAGTGGTCAGTCTCCTATGGGTCCTGCATGTCCAGTTTATACAACATATTATCAGCAGTCCAGGGAAGAGCAGCCTTTTGCACAAATGGTTACTTTTGCAAGAAGAAGATAAACTCCACATGGAGTGCCTTCAGTGCCCATCCTCCCCTCTGAAGTAAATCGGTGTTGCCAGGAGCAGATGTGTCTCACTGTCCAAAAAGTCTAAGTTTTTAAAACATTTTAAAAGCATTATTTTATAAGTCTTTAAAATGTTTGAAGATTACCTACCTAATTGAAATATACCTTTATATACCTAAAAACTTAACTAACATGATTATAAGTTTGATTATTATGGATGACTAATTATTAATCTGTATTTCTTAATTATACATTACAATTTCAAATGAGCTGCACAAAGATACCTTAAACAAGAGTAGAAATATATATATGTATATATGTATATATACATACAGTATAACAAAATTAACTTTAAATTTGTATCAATAAACTAAAATCCATAGCATTGTAAAACATTTCAAACAAGTTGTTCTATAAAAGTAGATTTAATAATCTACCCCTTTATCCTATCATATCTATATCCTACATTTCTATATCATATCTCCCTTTCTTCTTTTAGAAAGAGATTGACTAGACCAATAACAATTTGCAACCAACAATCTAAACAAAGACAAACATCCATAATCCATTTGGGGGGAATGTGGGGTAGTATTTTAGGCTACTTTCTGCTGATTAAGGGCCCTGCATTGGATCCTGAAAAAAATAAGAATTATGGTCAAGTCCTAACTGGAATATTCTGTGAGGCTGCATTGTCTGAGCCAGTTGCCTTGAAGCTGTTCTGGATGTTGGAACATCTGGAGACTTCTCAGGGTGTCTTCTTTGATCAAATCATATTAGCCTGGATGCATTCCACAGGCTCTCATCCTATGTGGAAACAAAAGCAGAATTTATTTTCCAAAGCAACATATCCTTAGACACAAATTTTGAAGTCAAGATACATAATATATATATATATATATATATAATGAGCTGCTATATTATATATATATAATGTTTAACTCAGCAGCCTTTACAATCAAATGTCTTTCTGCAGTTAAAAATCCCAAAGACAACACAATCCAGACTCTCTGTGTGATTTCCATCTTTACGTGGTTTATTTTTATATTACTTTTACTGTCTCTTTAAAAGACTTTATTTTTTTTTTATTTTCTTTTTTTTTATTTTCTCACAACATTCTTTAATCCTGCTTTTTCATAACAGCAACACAATATTCATGTTATATCGATATAAAATCATTAGAAGAATAGAAGCGAGAATACATCACAGGCAATAGAGTATACATGACACACATTGTCAGATAACCAGTCAGATGAACAAATCCACTTCAGCATCTTTAACTTAGATTACAATTTTTCTCAAACCACCTCTGAACATTTTTTCTACAGGAGAGTTACTTTAGTGACTGCTGAAATGGTAAATACCCACACCCATTGCTGTTTTTCTTGAAAATGTGCATTAACTCAGACACTAGGAATCAGAATGACCATCTCAGCAAGATGAAATCTGAACATATTGAAAGATTTGGAATCTTTCCATCTTAATTGTTTGTGTTATGATTGAATTATAAAATTGATTTAATTTTTTTGTTATTTCTTTTTTTTGTGTGATATATATTTTTTATTTTACAATACCATTCATTCAGTTCTACATATCAGCCATGGGTTCCCCTATTCTCCCCCCTCCCATGCCCTCCCCTTACCCCCAGCCCACCCTCCATTCCCACCTCCTCCAGGACAAGTCCTCCCCTGAGGACTGTGATCAACTTGGTAGACTCAGTCCAGGGAGGTCCAGTCCCTTCCTCCCAGACTAAGCCAAGTGTCCCTGCATAAGTTCCTGGTTTCAAACAGCCAACTCATGCAATGAGCACAGGACTTGGTCCCACTGCCTAGATGCCTCCCAAACTGATCAAGCCAATCAACTGTCTCACCTATTCAGAGGGCCTGATCCAGCTGGGAGCCCCTCAAAGACTTTATTTTTTAAAACTTTTTATAACTGTCTATATTAATTTCCCCTCTCTTCCGAGCCTATATATATTTTTACATGCATTGTAAACTTTTTACAGGTTTATTCCATCTGAATCTGTCTTACTGTGAATCTGTTGCTTTAAACTGCAGCCTTGATTGGACAGAAACAGCAGCCTTGGCTGCTGACTTTACCCACCTCAGCTTTCCAACATGGCAAAGGTAATTCACTGCCAGCTCTGGAAGCCATGCTCTCTGCTGACTCTGGGAGGAAATGGGTCCATGCCTCCCTCAAAGAGCATGTAGCCCAGAAATGCCCCCCCCCCCTTGTCTGTATTGGCAAAAGCTAAATCCATCTCACAGCGTGCCATGTGGCTTAAAGATGACATTGTGTAGTGGGAATCCACCATGATGCTCTCAAGCCCAAATGCTGTGGCATCTCTATATCTCGGCCCACATGAGATATGAAGTATGAAGCTGTTCTTAGTTCAGGTTTAGAATCTCTTTTTAAGTTCTCTCAAGTTTTAAGTGGAAAGTTGGGCCCCTCTTTGGGTGCCAAATATAGCTGGAAGTTTTCCTGTGTCCCACCCACCCCACAGCCAAAAGGACAAGTAAACACACAGAGGCTTATATTATTTACAAACTACATGGCCTAATGGCTCAGGCTTCTTGCTAGCTAGCTCTTGTATCTTAAATTAACCCATTTCTATTAATCCATGTTTTGCCACCTGTTCTGTGGTTTACTGGTCTGCTGGCATGCTGTTTCTTGGGCAACAGGCTGGTGTCTCTTTAACTCTGCCTTTCTTCTTCCCATATATCTGCCTGGATTTCCTACCTGCCTCTAAGCTGCCTTACCATAGGCCAGTGCAGCTTTATTGATCAACCAATCAGAGCAACATATATTCATAGCATACAGAAAAATATCCCCCAGCACACATCATCTCTCCTTTACTCCCTCCAGCTCCTTCCAATTCCTTCCAGGTTCCTTTCTGAAGTTAATAGCCTATTTTTTCTTTCATTACTGTTGTGTGTGTGTGTGTGTGTGTGTGTGTGTGTGTGTGTGTGTGTGTGTGTATGTGTGTGTGTGTGTGTGTAAATACACTAAATACATAAATGCAATTTGCTGAGTCTGTTTTTGTTGTGTGTGTTTAGTTTCATGGCTGACTACTTTGTACTAGACAATCAATAAAGGGCCTCATCCCTGGGAGGGTCTAATTCTCTCTATCCCAGACATCATCAGTTACTTGTAGTTCTTTGTCTAAGGGTGGGGCCCCACAATATTTTCCCCTGTTCATGTTATCATGTCCATTTTCTCTTGCAACTATGTTCATGCTTGCCAGTCAATATACTGGGGGGCTCATCCCTGAGACACCTGTGGCAGTATATACAGGAGCCATGGAGATTCTCAGCCAGCCCATACCTCCTCATTATTTCCATCTTCAGAGGCTTTGATCTGCTCTTGTATCACTTTCCACTGGGACTGGGAGGCTAAGTTTCTAGGATTTCCAGCCTTCTGTTACAGTTTTAAAAAGTGACACCCTAAAGGGCCTGATATGAGAGGATGCAGTATAGAACCCTGGGACTTGGGGACTCCTGAGATTGGGACAGTCTGAGTGTGTGATGAGCTGTTCAGAACATCACCATTTAAGACACTGATCTGAGTTTCTTCCTTATTCTTTTCTTCAACAAGATAGGACAGGTGGACTGAGCCTAACATAGTTTATTCTGTTTTCTATTTTCCCACTGTGGCTTCAAGACCTGATGACTTCTTTTCCTGCATCTGACTGTGGCTATGTGTCTGTGTCCTGAGAGCACAGTGTGAACAGGTGATGAGTTCAGTCCTGCCCTGAGCATCAATAAGTCCCATCCACACACTGATCACCATTCTTTCCCCAGTCATCATTGCTGCTCCAACAGAGGCTGGTCTGGCAAACCTCCACCCCTGACTGAACTTTAGTTTCCTCTGAGCTACAACTTCATTCATCTTTCTTGAAATTAACCACTTTTTATTATTATGACACTTCTTTCAGAGTAGGTTTTTAATTAGTGTTGTAAAGATGAGTAAAACTTGATGGAGAAAATAAAGTCTCCGAACCTTATGGAATCGTGTGTGCTGTGCTAACTCTATTACCTCTCCTGAAGTTGAAGGCTGTGTGGAGACATGTGAGGCCTGTGTGTGCACAATTACACCCTCCACCCTGGGCTCTCACATAGTCCTTTCCCACCTCTGCCATCTTGCTAGCTCCTCATCCCTTTTCTCTCAATAAACCTGTTCACCAGGACATGTGATCAAAGTTCTCAGGCATTTGTAGGGTCTGTCCAGTGTCTGTGCTGTTCTTTCATGTTGGGAGTCATGATTCTGATATTCCATCAAGAGATGTTAAAATTCACGGTACTACAGGAATTACATTTGTTCTCAGTTCTGTGTTTCAATCTGGTGTCCTTGTCTTCCCTTGTTGATGGTCACTGACATAGCTAGGAATGTTTCTGTCATTGTCTAACCATGGATATCTGTGGTATTCTCACCAAATTAGTGAGAGTCCAAGCCCGGTTTCTGACAGCCTTTAGACGCTGTAATATGTCAGTGCCACCAGCAGGATGAGCTCTGCCAACAGCAGATTTGCAAGTTCAGGAACAACCTGGGCTACATCCTGAGACCCTGTCTGCAAAGGAAGTCATTAAAATCTGATAAATAAAAAGGAATTTAAAAAGTAATTAAAAAATCATAAGTATTGGACAAAGATGTTCTATGCTACTGCCATTCTACAGATATCTTAACTAAGCATTTGAATTTGAGACAGGAAGTAGGTTTATGTAAGGAAAGTTATGTGGAATATATAATTTGGGCACTACCTGTTAAAAAACTGCTTAACTCCCTGGAGGATTTCACAGTAGTCACCAAAGCATAGGCACAGGATTTCAGAGCATCGAATCACTTTCAATGAAACTGGAAATCCTTCAAAATGAAGTAAGGGAATCCTATGTTAACACTTGTCCACAGAGAGGGTCACAGCAGAGATCAAGAGGAATGGTGTAGATGAAATCAATAGTAATCTCTGTAAAACTAAATTAATTGACAGTCTAGACACCGTCTACAATTCCTGAGGGATGGAGATTCTGCTCCAGTTCCAATAGAACATTAATCAAGGGAGAGTGTTTTTGTGGCCCTAAGGCACAGTTGGGCATTGTCTCTTGTGTGCTTCTCTGGATCCCAGAGGTAAGGTACATGGCAGATTCTCCACCTCCTGTTAAGCAGTACTAGGAGCAGAGCCCATAAAGAGGGGAACAGGGCAGGGAAGTCAGGTTTCTGAAGCATGTGACAGGGATCTTTCTGCAAGTGTGTCTGTGGAACAGATACCTGCCTCAGGAAAGGAGCACATTTCCAAGCAAACCCTAGAGTTCTTCAACAACAGGGCATGGCAGCAATTCTCTACCTAAAGCTTCCCCATATCCTGCCATCTCTGTAGGGGTGTCCTGATCCTCTTTTTCTACCTGTGTGCAGAGCTTACACATCTCTCTTCTCTAGTCTGCTAATTCCTTTCAGCATCCTTGCGAACTTGACATACTGGCCAATATATCTGTTACCAGGGTCCAACCTGCAGGAGAGTCAGGAACTGGCTCACAGAGCCCCAGAACTCACACTCGATGTCATATTTCAACAACAAAGCATCCAAGTCTGGCCTCTGGGATTCAGTGAATGGAGCACACTGGTCCTGGGGACAGGAAGTTGAAGAAGAAGGTCGGCTAGAACCATTGCCCCAAATTCCCAGTGTCTGAGATCTCAGTTCTGCTAGTAGAAATGGATTGGTGTCTCTGAAATGGTTGTCGCCTAAAGACAATCAGAAGTATAAGAATTTCCAAGCCCTGTATGTCTCCACTGATAAGAACAAATGTATATTGATCCTTAACTAAAACTTCTGACCCCAGGTTGCCATTATTTGGCTTTATCATCAACAAAGTTAGAGTCTCAACGTTCTCAGTTCCTAAGGCAGTCAGTATGGATTGATATATGCCACGTAGGCATGTTTACCTTTAGTTTCACATAGTTTCTAAGTGTGTGTAGACATATTGAGATCAAAATGCTCTAGAATAGCTGACATATTTCTCCTTGTGTTGGGACTCAGAAGAACATCTTGATCAAGGCCAGGACATGCATCAGGGTGAATCAAGTTGTCTCCAGACACTGCTCTGGGGATACCAAGACAAAAGCTGGGTGGGAGTGAGGAGATGGGTTGTAGGGATTCGGGTTCTCAAGAGCTGATCTTTTTCTTTACACAACTGACCATTCCTTTTCTCTCTCTTCTCTTGGTAATTCTTAGAGAAGCCCATCAGCCTAAACCAAATCAGGGTCAAAAAGTGAAGAGAGACCAGTGCTAACTCAGAGTCCACTTATAAAGGAGAAGGGAACACCTGACCGCATACCTTTCAATTGCTAGTACTGAAACTATGTCTTTGACCCAGAACCATCTATAGGAGTTCAGAGTTTATGAGGGAAAGAGCCTCTGTACAGAGGACCAAGGGCTCAGACTGTCTGTGTTCACCATCCCAACATCTGCATTTCTGCCTTAACTGCACACTCCTGTGGTGATATTTTGTTTGTGCTTTAAAAAATAAGCTCACCTGAAGATCAGAGAGTGGAGCTAGCACTAGACAGTCATAGAGGACAGGCAGTGCTGTCACATACCTATAATCTCAGAACTTGGGAGGAATTAGCAGGAAGATCAGAAATTCAAGGCCACCCTGGGCTACGGAATAGTTTAAAAGAGAAACATAACCAGGCAGTGGTGGTGTCACACACCTTTGATCCCAGAGCATGGAATCTCACACTTTTAATCTCAGCGCTAGGGGTTGGCCACAGGAAGTGATATGGCTATGCAGAGAGAGGAATATGAGGTAGGAGGAGACAGGAGCTCAGTCTTCTTTCAGGCTGAGGATTCAGTACAGGTAAGAACTCTAGTGGCTGGCTGCTCTGTTTCTCTGGTCTTTCAGTTATTACCCTACTATCTGACTCCGGGTTTTTATTATTAAGACCAATTAGAATTTATGTTACACCCCTTTGCCTGAGGACGCAGGGGTATTCAGTTTGAGGATTCGTGGAGACAGGATCTTCTCCTTTCAGTTGAAGAATTGTCAAGCCATGGTGACTGCAGCGCCATCTCCAGATAACAGAGCAGCCTCAGCTTAGCAGAGGGGCCAAGGCAACGCCACTCAGGACACCCGTAGATCACCTTTTCCCATGGCTTTGCTATGGCAGACTGTTGTATACCAACATGCCTGCAGACAATGTGTACCCCTTCATCCTATGCTGACCATGACAAAGCCGCCGGAGATATTTTCAACAAAGGATTTGGCTTTGGGTTGGTAAAGCTGGATGTGAAAATGAAGTCATGCAGTGGTGTGGAATTTTCAACATCTGGTTCATCTAATACGGACACTGGTGAAGTTAGTGGGACCTTAGAGACCAAATACAAACGGTGTGAGTATGAGTACGGTCTGACTTTCACAGAAAAAAAAAAATGGAACACCAATAACACTCTGGGGACAGAGATTGCAATTGAAGACCAGATCTGTTAAGGTTTGAAGCTGGCATTTGATACTGACTTTTCACTGAACACAGGAAAGAAAAGTGGTAAAATCAAGTCTGCTTACAAGAGGGAGTGTATAAACCTTGGCTGTGATGTTGACTTTGATTTTGCTGGACCTGAGATCCATGGCTCAGCTGTCTTTGGTTATGAGGGCTGGCTTGCTGGGTGCCAGATGACCTTTGACAGTGCCAAGTCAAAGCTGACAAGGAGTAACTTTGCAGTAGGTTACAGGACTGGGGACTTTCAGCTACATGCTAATGTCAATAACGGAACAGAATTTGGAGGATCAATTTATCAGAAAGTATGTGAAGATTTTGACACTTCAGAAAACCTTGCCTGGACATCAGGTACCAACTGCACTCGTTTTAGGATTGCAGCAAATACCAGTTGGATTCCACTGCTTCCATCTCTGCAAAGGACAACAGCTCCTGTTTTATTGGAGTGGGCTATACTCAGAAGCTTACACTGTCTGCTCTGGTAGATGAAAAGAGCTTTAATGCTGGAGGCCACAAACTCAAGATTGCCTTGGAACTGGAGGCTTAATCCAGTGGAAAGAAAACTCTGGGAAAGGATTATGAGAAGATTTGGCCTTAAAATATTTCCATGTGACCAGCAGGCTTCCCCTTCCCCCGAGGAGGTGATCAAATCAAAGGATGATTAAACAAGAGCTGTATTTTAAATATTTAGAGAGTTTCCTGTTGGCTGGTTTCTAGTTGGATGGTTATCTAGTTATCAGTGCTGCTGGCATGCAGCCATCTCTACATTATTTAAATGTATTTAACTGTTAAATGTGCTACCCACCAATGATGAAATAGATGTTTGTGAAAACTGTTAAAAAAAAATTCATGCTACACTGTCCTTTTACCCATAGTGGAAAACTGGGCTCTAAAGTGATCACCAAATCTAACTGATATTTGTTGAGGAATATTGCAAGGCCAGGCACTTGGTAGATTCTCCAATGTTACCGAGGGGTAAATCTGAGAAGCAGACCTCCTAAAAGTGAAGCCTAGAGAAGGAAAGGTAGGTTTTCTTGTTAATGTGGTGAAGACCTTCTTTCTCACGTATGTGAGACATTCTATCCAGCTCAGGCCTGGATACCTTCCTCCAGAAAGACCTAGAACCCCCTCTACACCTGGACACAGCATCAAACCTCTGGGCAAGTGCTAAAACCTGAGCCATATCTGACCTCAGAGCCCTTGGAATGAGCAGAGAGAGACAACTTAGGTAGAGGAAGTCTCCCTCCTTCTGCACGTCTGATGCTTCCCATTTCTTCCCCATCATGCAACAGCTATACAGCCATGGAAGCTGCCCCAGGCCACAGACCCAAACTTTGGCATCAATGTAAAATCAGAACTAAGCAATGATGTCTGTATGGACGCAGATGTGACAAGAGGAGGCCACATCTGCATAGGACCCAAGGAAATGTTAAGAGAAAGTACATCCGGGTCCTTAATCTTGCGGACATGAAATAGTGGCCATAACATGGGTAATATAATGTTCTTTAGAATGTTCCCCATGGGTATACAGAGTATTGTGCTGCATGTCTGGGTCTTGAGGGTCTGTGGAGGGTCAGCCTGGTGTCATAAGGAGACACTGGGGTGATTTCTGCATTGGAAATCATCAGAGAGATGTCAGTAGTGCATTATCTTTCTCAGCTCCTGCTGCTTCTACTCTTGGCCATCCTTGGCCATGGTGTGCATGGTCACTGACAGAGCAGCCAACTCCCATCCTAGATTCCTTCATCCTCCCTCAAATCCCTGTGATCTCTGATCACCAAGAAGCCAAGGCTTAGTGCAGGTGCCTGCTGTGGGATGGTCTGTATGTCAAATTATTCTGATTGGTCAATAAATAAAACACTGATTGGCCAGTGGTGGGACTAACAGAGAGGAGAAAAGAAAGAATAGGAAGGTGGAAAGAGTCACTGCCAGCTGCCGCCAGGACAAGTAACATGTGAAGACACCAGTAAGCCACGAGCCACGTGACAAGGTATAGATTTATGGAAATGGATTAATTTAAGCTATAAGAACAGTTAGCAAGAAGCCTGTCACAGCCATACAGTTTGCAAGCAATATAAGTCTCTGTGTTTACTTGGTTGGGTCTGAGCGGCTGTGGGACTGGCAGGTGACAAAGATTTGTCCTGAAGATCAGAGGTATAAAACAGATAAGGACCAGTCTGGACTCCTTCCCACCATGCTATTTCTATGCTCTTTGCTCTGAGGCCTCCTGTGGCCCTGACCTAGAATTTAGAGGTATGCTTGCCTCTGCGTCCTGAGAGCTGGGTTTAATTCATGCACCACTGTGGTGGTATTGTGTTCCCAAAAATATTGTGCACCCTAATAAACTTTTCTGGGGTCAGAGACATAACAGCCACTAGATACAAAGGCTAGAAAATGTTGGTACTCACACCTTTAATCCTAGCATTCCAGAGACAGAAATCCCTCTGGATCTCTGTGAGTTCAAGGCCACATTGGAAACAGCCAGGCATGGTGACTCACGCCTTTAATCCCAGAAAGCAAGCCTTTAATCCCAGGGAGTGATGGTAGAAAGGAAAAGGTACATAAGGCGTGAGGATCAGAAACCAGAAGCATTTAGCTAGTTAAGCTTCAGGCTTTCGAGCAGTTCATCTGAGAGCCATCCACAGAGGCTTCCAGTCTGAGGAAACAAGATCAGCTGAGAAGTTGGCCAGGTGGGGTTAGCTGTGGCTTGTTCTGTCTCTCTGGCCTTCCAGTGTTCACCCCAGTACTTGGCTCTGGGTTTGTCTTATTAATAAGGCCTGTTAAGATTCCTGCTACACACCACCACCACCTGGCTCACTTTTATTTTTGTATAAACATTTCTCAGCATGTGTTTCTGTTCACCATGTTCATGCTCAGTGGCTGGGGAGGCCAGAAACTGTCTTTGGTTATCCTGTGACTGGAGAGAGAAGGTTCTAAGTGCATAAATGGGTGCTGGGAATTGAACTCAGTTTCCCTGGAAGGGTGACCAACGCTTTTAATCACTGGGCCATATATCTAGTGCCCTTTAAATGATTGTTCCTGTGAGAACTATGGAGATACGCTAGGGCTGCCATAAACAGGGCTCTGGCAACTCCTTCTCACAGGGTGGGGGTCCACTATAAACACACTAATCCTTTAGCAACTGAAGATGCTTCCTGTTCTGGTTTGTAAAATTCCCCTCTTTAAGTTGCTGAAATTTCTAGAGATGTCTGGTCATCACTCACTACTTCAGACAGCTGTTCCTGACTTGGAAAGTGTTCCCTGTAGATTCTAGAGGACTGTTGCTGTATGTCCTGTTGTCCTCCATCCTGAGGAAGTGGGCATCCCAGACTCATCTGTTTTTGTTTCCTGTATCTACAGGGAATGAGACCTGTCTTCAATACCAAGTATGTGTCTGGAGTCATTCTTTGGTCAGTCCCCTGCTTTGGTCAAAAGTAGTGATCTGTGTCATCAAGTACAGTCAGGGATGTGCTTTATCTATGGCTTAGGCCATGCTGGTCTTTCCATGTCTCTCTCAGCTATGTCTTCTTCACAAATCCTTAGTCCCTGTCTTTCCAGTAAATCTCTTCTGCCAGGACCTGTGATCAGAGGGACTCAGATATGTTCAGAGCCTCAGGCACTATCAGGGAACTTGGCTTCACAGTCAGATCTCAGATTGAGGTTAATGTCAGAACCATCAGTTATTATTCCACATTTGTACAGGGAATTGTACCTTTCCTAGTGCTGTGGGGTCCCCAATCTTCAGCAACAGCAAGAGGTGTTTCTGTCATTGTCCTAAAGACAATTATTCAGATTGGGAATTGCTGACTCATGCTTCCGCAAACTGAGAGGAGTCAGAAGGATGTTGTCAACAGGAGCAGCACAGGGATCAGGGTAGACAACACTGCTCCAGGGCACCAGGTCTCAGAGCTGGGTCTGAGGTAGAAAAGCAGGACTCTAAGGGATGCAGCCCCAAGAGTTCATCTTTCCATCACCCAACCCACAGGTCTCTGGCATTCCCATAGGGAATTCTAGAAAAAGGCAAGCAGCCTCCCCAATGTCAGGCTCATAAAATGAAAAGTGAACTGTCAATCTGTAGTCATCACTCATGAAGAAGACTACTATGCTATTTTGCTATTTGTCCTCCTCTGACCATCAAACTTACTTACTCTGCTCAAAAACACAATTGCAAAACCCAAAATTGTAACTTTGTGGGGTTTGCCTTTTTAAGCCCTGGGCTGATATGGCTAGGTCCTGTATCTTGGGAGTGCTCACTGGTGCAGTCCTGGTCTAGCTTGAGCATTTGGAACCCCAAAGCCCACCCCCAGTCACACACTTCCTCCAACAAGGCCACACCCACTTCAACAAAGTCACACTTCCTAATTCTTCTCAAGTAGTGCCATTCCCTGGTGACAAAGTTTTCAAATCAATGAACCTGTGGTTGGCATTTTCAATCAAACTACCACTGCCTCTAAGTCCAGAAGAGCAAATAAGAGAAAACGATGAAGTATGCTTTAAAGCACCTAATGTGGTCTCCATAGCTGGATGTGTTTGTGGTAACTGGAGCAGAATTTATGCCTGTCACACAATGCAGAAATGGTCTATATATGTCAGTGATGTTAGTTTTTCTGATTATGCTATTAATTCCTGTGACACCATACACCATACTTGACATTCTGGCTTCTGTCCCCTCTCTGCAGATGGGTGTTGACAGAGGATTCAATGATTCCTTTCTGAAGTGTTTGCAATTTCATTGAACTTGATTGGATGCTCTGCTGTCAAAGCTTCAGCATTAAGGACTGCTATGACATTTAAGCCCTTCCTTCTCAGGCATTGCTGGATTGATTTATTCCACATAACTTTCCTTACATTGATATGCTTTCTGTTTGAAATACAAATACAAATACGTAGGTGAGGTTCTTTTGGACTGGTATTAGCATATTAGAGCTATGTCCATCCCTTATACTACATAATTTTTAAATATCTAATTAATTAATATTAGTGACTTACTTTAAAGATAGGGTCTCTGTATATAGCCCAGTTTATCTTGAACTTGCAACAATCCTCTTGACAAAGCCTCCTCTGAGGTGGGACTGTACACATGTTATAACTCAGTTTCTCTCAGTGAAAACTAAAGTTCAACCAGGGATGGAGGTTTCCCAGCCCTGCTCCTACTGGAACAGGAGAGATGACTGGGGAAGACACACCTGTCAGGGTGGAGATGGAGAGTGTTGATGTTCAGGGATGGGCGGAACTTGTCACCTCTTTACATCTTGATCACAAGAGACAGACACATAGTCACAGTCAATCCAGAAAGGGAAGTCATCAGTTCTTGAAGCCACAATAGGAAAAGGAGACTCCAGAAGCAATACTGTATGGCTCAGTGCCACATAAGGCAGCTGCCTTATCCTGTAGAAGAAACATAAAGAAGAAATTCAGCTGAGAGCCTATGGATGGCGATATGCTGAACAGCCATTCACGTGTTCACTCAAATTGTTCTAATCTCAAGAGTCCCCATCACCCAGGGTTTCCTCCATTGATTCTGGCCCTGAACCAAGCAGGGCCTACAGAGTATAACTTGTTAATGCTAACCTGGAGGACAAACATCATAGATTCTTTCCCTCCCACTGGAAAGAAATACAAATCAGGACAAATCCTACTGAAGATTGAATTCAGCAAGGTGTTATGGCCTGGCAGAGACACTCAATGGACTACTGTCTGTACTAACAACAGTGTCTTAGGAATGAATCCCACTATACTCAGAGGCAAACATCATCGTGGCTACCTAAACTTTGACAACTGGGGAAAGGGCCTCTACACAGACCTGGCTGGTGTTCTCTGTCTGGGAATCTGCATTTCTGACTTAACTCAACTACACTCTCTTTTCCCCAGTGGAAAACTGGACTCTGTAGTGATCAACAAATCTAACTGATGTTTGTTGAGGGCTATTACATAAAAATATGAAATGTTCCATGTAGAAACCATTAAAGAACTACAAGCAGTCTCAAATGGCAAACCAGCCATGAGTTATGTGTTGTGTGGAACAAGGATAGAAGACACTGCAGAGTCACAAAGGACAGTGCTCATAGAGGAGGAGGCAAGTGGTAGGTGACAGGTGATCCACAGAATGAGTGTGAGACAGTTCAGGTGACTGTTTTATTAGGGTGCTCACCATGACCTTACTGTGAAGGTGAGCTGTGACTGTGAGAGCACATTTTCAGGACATGAAGGATTGATTCCTCCAGCTAGGCTCCAGATCAGGAAGTTTCACAACTTCTCCCAAGAGCACCAACAGTTGGAACCAAGTGAGCAAACAATTGAGCCTAGAGGGGATTTTATCATTCAAACCTTGTCCTGGCTTTTATTTTAGTTTTGTTTATTTGACCCAAGATGCAATTGCCTGGGAGGAGGAAGCTCAGCTGATAAAAATGCTTCCACCATATTGCCTGTAGACAAAGTCTGTAGTGCATTTTCTTAATTAATGATTGATGTGAGAGGTCCCAACTCACTGTCAATGCTGGGCAATTGGTCCTGGATGATATAGAAAGCAGTCTGAACAAGCCAGTAAGCAGCAATCCTCCATGGAATCTGCTTCAGTTTCTGATACATGTTCCTACTTTGAGTTCCAGCCCTAACATCCTCAGTGATGGAATATGACCTAGAATTTGTCAGGTGAAATAAACTCTTTCTTCCTCAAATTGGTTTTGGTTATGGTGTTTTGTCACAACAATTTAAGAGCAGAATAATCCAAACCACTATTGGGCATGGAAGACAACTTCACAACTGCCCAAACTTGTTTTTGACAGAGGGCACTGGTTTTTATGGTTTAGTTTTTAGTTTTTACCTACGTGTATGTTTGTGTGTGTGTGTGTGTGTGTGTGTGTGTGTGTGTGTGTGTGTGTGTGTGTGTGATACATGCCAACCGATTGGGGGTTCCTGTGAAATCTAGGAGAGGACATCAAATCCAATGGACCTGGAGAAACAGAAGGCTGTAAGTGGCCCTTTGGGAGTGCTTCAAAAGTAACTCAGTTCCATTGTTATAGCACTTAGCACTTTCACCACCTAGGATCTTTTCAAAATCCAAGGGTGGTGACTTTTGCCTGCTTCCATTGCTGAATCCCAGGACCTGGAATATGCTGATTCACCTGCAGATTCTCCATCACTTACTAAGGAGTAAATCTGAGAAGCAATCTCCTGAAAGTTGAGACTAGAGAAGGAAAGGCAGATATCGTGTTGATATGGTGAAGATCTTCTCTCTCTCTCTCTCTCTATCTCTCTCTCTCTCTCTCTCTCTCTCTCTCTCTCTCTCTCTCTCTCTCTCTCTGTGTGTGTGTGTGTGTGTGTGTGTGTGTGTGTGTGTGTGTGTGTTACATCCTGTCCATACCAGGCTAGCAGATCTTAACTTGGAGCCCCCTCTATACTTGGAACACAGCACTGAATCTATGGACAAGAGGTGAAATCTGAGCCACATCTGACCTCACAGCCTCTGTAGTCAGAAGGAGGGGCATCTCAGGTACAGGAAGTCCTCCCCATCTAGCATCCCTTTTGTTTTCCATCTGTCTCCCTGCTCAAGCCACAGTTATACAGTCATGTGGCTTGACCCATGCCACAGCCCCAAATTCTGTCACCAAGATAAGATCAGAAGTAAAGAATGATGATAGGGTGGACACAGATGAGACAAGGGGAGGCCATATCTATATAGAACTCAATAAAAGGGTATTAGGAAAGAATCCTGAGTCCTAAGTCTCAAAGATATGAAATGGTATCCATTGCACTCCCAAGTTGTGTAATATGTGTTTAGAAGGTCCCCCATGTGTGTTCAGAGTACTGTGCTCAATGCCTTGGTTTGGGCATCTTTGGAGGGATCAGCCTGGTGTCATGTGGAGATATTGGACCAATGTCTGAGATAGGAATCGTCAGAGTTCTGTCAGTAGCACATTATCCTCCTCAGCTCCTGCCCCTTCTACTCTATGTTCTCTGGGGACACGGACTGTATGATCACCTCCCATCCTGATTTCCTTGCCTCCCTCAGACTCTTGTGAGATAAGATCACCAGGAAGCCAAGGCTTATTGCAGGTGGACTGAGCTAGACAAGAAAGGACTGTAATATAACAGTGAGGCCATGGGAACCCAGATCAGGAACCAGAGCTAGACGCTTCACCAATCAACATAGGTCTTTGCTGTCCATTTCTGTCTTGATTCTGTCAGCAAGATCAGCATCTGTGCTAGGATTCAGAAGGATGTTGTCAACAAGACAATTACACAGGAATCAGGGTAAACAACTTGTCCCCAGACACTGCTCCCAGGATACCAGGGCACAGAGCTGGATCTGTGGTGGGGAATCAGGGCTCTGGAGACTCCTGTCCCAATCATTAAGATTTCCATGACACTTCTGGTCTCTGTCACTCTTATCGGGATTTCATAGAAAAGCCAGTCAGCCTCATCCTGAAGATGAGAGTGGTAAAGTGAATAAGGACCACTCTGCACTCATTATCTACCCATCATTTAAAAATAAATTCATATAAATATATGCACACGGATAAAATTCGAATATAAAATTTAATAACACAAAATGTACTCAATGAACAAGATTCTCCTATGGACATGGATGCAGAAAACTATGAAAGATTCAATAATATTTTAAGTTCCAGAATGTAAGTAACACCTGAATGAAACTAGTGCAGTATGAAAGGTAAAAATCTTCAGTGAGCCCAGCATGATGGCAAATGGATTTCTCTCAGTATTCATGGGACAGAGACATGTGGATGTCTGTGACTTGTAGGCCAATCAGAAAAGGGGAGGATAAAAATAAAATTATTTGAATACACTAATAAAAACACTCTCCCCAGTGTGTAGAGAGATGGCTAAACTGTGTAGATGACACAGTTGGAGTCTCAGAATCTGGGAACTCACAGCCTCCTGTCCTTCCTACACCAGAGTTACTAAGAGCCTCTCCTCGACTCCACAGGCTACTGTACTTCCAACATTCACACACACATAAGCAAACAAACATACATCTAAGCAAAAAATAACAACTAAATCTTAAAAGTATTTTCCCTGTACATTTTTGTGAAGATACATTTCCTAAACTGTACATAAAACTAAACTGTTAAAAAGGAGAATCATAATCCAAAATAAGTCTTGTAGGGAAGATGAGGATAAGTACAGGCAGACATGTAAATATCTACCAGTTTCACTATA
The DNA here is from genome assembly GCF_004664715.2 of Peromyscus leucopus. Lineage (NCBI taxonomy): Eukaryota > Metazoa > Chordata > Mammalia > Rodentia > Cricetidae > Peromyscus > Peromyscus leucopus. The sequence continues at coordinate 17,646,100 of NC_051084.1, forward strand.
TCATTGTATTGTGGAAAATAGTCATTCCTTTTTGTAAATATTCTACTTGCATGCACTTTATCACTAATGTTCAAAGAAGCAAAGGTTTTAAACTTCTCAGTTCTTAATGTAGTGAACATGGATTCATGTGATCCACACAAGCCAAGTACCCTTGAAGATAATCAATTTCTAAGACACTGTAGACATCCTGAAATCTTGGTGTGAGAAGGCAGACACAATGGCCTCTGAGCTAGACTCGGAAGGAAACTATAACCAGGATGAGGCTGACAATGAACAAGATAAGCAACTTGTCCCCATACACTGCTTCTAGGATCCCAGGTCCCAGAGCTGGGTCTGAGCCAGGAAAGCAGGGCCCAGGAGATTCCTCGTCCAGGAGTTCATCTTTCCATGACCCAATCACAATGCTCTCTATCACTACCATTGGGAATTCTTAGAGAAGCCAATCAGCCTTCTCCCTATCAAGATTATAAACTGAACACACACCAGCAGAGACTCAGTGTCCACTCTTCAAGCAGGATGAAGACCCTTGTCCCTGAGGCTCTCCTCCTGCTGCTCCTGGCCAACCTGGCCCTGACCAGGCATCCAGAGGGTGAGTGTGGGTGTCAGGAGGGAAAGGACCTAACCTGGGAGATGAAAGGACCCTGGGGCTGCAGCACAGGAAAATCTGTCTCTCACCTAGCCCAGCCAAGACCTTCTGGTCCCTGGTTTATTTTATATTATAACCCCTGTCCCCTGCTCCCTGCTCCCCTGGGAGCAATGTGGGGAGTTTCATAGGGAACTACATGGGGTGCTCTAGATCTAAAGGCCCACTGCACCTAGGGTCACACTCCATGCGCCTTTTACACACTCTGCTCACCTGGCCTGGCCTCCTGGAGCCCCATTTCATCATTGTGGCCTTTGTGGGTGACACGCAGTTTGAGAGATTCAACAGCAGAGAGGAGCCTCTGAGGATGAAGCACTGTGCACCATGGGTGGATCAGCAGAAGCCAGAGTACTGGGAGAAGAAGACAAAGAACTTCCTGAGTCTAATGGACTATTACTCTGACATAATGAAGAAAATGCTTCGCTTCTACAATCAAAGTGAAAGTGGTGAGTGAAACCAAATAAGAAATCCCAAATCTAAAGTTCCCTAGGGGTTTACTCCAGTCCCCCATATCCAAAATTTACCCCAGTAAATATGACCCAAATAGGCTACAGAGAGCCTGGGTACACTGACCAGGTTTTCTGCACAATTTAAGCACAAATGTGGCTATTTAAAAAGGCCAAGTGGGAGGGACTGAGCCACTGGAGGGCCCCAAGGGACCTGGCCCTGTGAGAGTGGCTGACAGTAGGGACTTGGACAGGAAATCACACACTGCAGATCCTGATGGCCTGCGATATACTGCCTGGAGTGTACTTCAGTCGTGGACAATATGAATTCATCTTGGATGGCCATGATTACCTTGTGCTGAATGAGGACCTGAGAACTTGGACTTCAGTCGGCAAGGCAGCTGAAATGCTGAGGCAAGAGTGGGAGGAGTCAGGTTTTGCAAACTCTCTGAAAACTTCCTTGGAGACTAGTTGTGTGCCTTTGCTTTTCAATCAGCTGGACTATGGGAAAGAGATTTTGCTGAGAACAGGTAAGGAAGAAATGGCCAGCCCTGAATCGAGACTGAAACTCCTGTCCCCTGAGGATTCCTCCAGCAGGGAGAAGCTGGAGTAATAACTCTGTCTTGCATCCAAAGGGAAAGAGTGTCATGGGTTACCTAATTCAACAAGAGAGGAGCTCTCCAGAGGGCTAAGCCTTCTCTCAGGATAGATCAGTCTGTCAATTATGCAGCATTTCCCTTCCATTTGCCTTGTGAACCATGATCTCTGTCATGCCTGTTTGATGTCCATGTACTTTGGAGGTCTGAGCCAAGTGTTATTGAGTCTGAGTCTCCATCCAGTCAGAACCAGAAGTCCATATTCCTAGAGGGCAATCCAGAGTCCCCTGCTCTGTGCTGGCTCATGGTGATTCTGAAACTTTCCAAGGAATAGATTACCCCATCTTCATCCTGAGATAAGGCTGAGGAGTGGAGTCTACATCTCTCCTTCTAGCCATTTTCTCATCCATTAAAAACAAGGTTATAGGCACAGTAACAGATATTCAGGAAGAATGCAAAAAGCCTGAATTTTCTAATTTATTCCCTTCAGATACTCCTAAAATGCATGTGATCCGTAAGGTCAGAGCTGATGGAAATATCACTCTAGGGTGCTGGGCCCTGGACTTCTACCCTGCTGAAATCACCCTAACCTGGCAGAGAGATGGGAGCAACCAGAATCTGGATATGGAGGTGATAGAGACCAGGCCTGCAGGAGATGGAAACTTCCAGAAGTGGGCAGCTGTGGTGGTGCCTTCTGGGGAGGAGCAGAGATACACATGTCATGTGAATCATGAGGGCCTGCCTGAGCCCATTACTCTGAGATGGGGTAAGGAGTGGAAGTGAGCACAGAGCCTATCACAGAGACAGTTGGATTATTGGGGAGAAATGGAGCAAGGTCATGAATGGTAGCTGCACATCAGAAGCCTCACTGTTCCTTCCATTCTCTGTCAGAGCCTCCTCAGCCCTCTGTCCCCATCATGCCAATTGTTACTGGCCTGGTTCTTGGAGCTGTGCTTATGGGAGCCATGGTGACTTTTCTGATATGGAAGAGGAGGACTAAAGGTAAAGAAAGGGCAAGGTCTGAGTTCAAGTCTCCATGGGAATATCAGGTCCAGCTGAGAGTGTGCCCTGACACATGAGAGAAACATCCATACAGTTGCTTATTCAGTCTTGTGCTGATGTGCTGACATTAACTCTATTGTGAAGGAAATAATGAACAGATTCATCACTGCAGTGATAGAGGTGGCAGAGATCTGATGTAGCCCTCAGAGGTCAGATGGAAAGGTTCCTACTTAGAACACATATCCAGGAGTCCAGTTAGTCCTCTTCATGTGCAGTCTACTATCATGTTTCCTCATCTTTCTCTGGATCTACAGTCACAGTTCTAGAAACTTTTCTGCGATAAGGGCCAGGAGATTCCTCTAGGCCTTCTAGATCCGATGCTTCTATGCAATCTAAGAAAATGGATTATTCCCAGGGGTAAACGGTGAGACAGCCGTGTTCAGGATTCCCAGTCATCATACTGGGGGCTCTTACCTGAGACACCTGTGGCCGTACGTAACAGAGCCTGTGGAAATTCTCAGCCAGCCCACACCTCAACATTTAGTTCCATCTTCAGAGGCTGTGATCTGTTCTTGTCTCACTTTCCACTGGGAGGTAAAGTTTCTAGGATGTACAGCCTTCTGTTACAACTTTAAGAAGTGACACCCTAAAGGGCTTGATGTGAGATGTCAGAGGATAGAACTTTGGAGCTTGGGGAGTCTTGGAATTGGGACAATTTGAGTGTGTGATGAGCTGTTCAGAATGTCACCATTTAAGACACTGATCTGAATTTCTTCCTTGTTCTTCTCTTCTACAGGGTAAGACAGCTGGACTGAGACTAACCGGATTTATTCTGTTTTCTCTTTTCCCACTGTGGCCTCCAAAACTGATGACTTCTCTTCCTGCATCTGCCTGTGACTATGTGTCTGTCTCCTGAGAGCACAGTGTGAACAGGTGATGAGTTCAGCCCTGCCCTGAGCATCCACACACTGATCACCATTCCTTCCCCAGTCATCATTGCTGCTCCAACAGAGTCTGGGCTGGCAAACCTCCACCCATGATAGAACTTTACTTTTCACTGAGTTACAAACTAATGAATCTTTCTTGAAATTAAGCATTTTTTAATGGTTGTGCAACTTTTTTCAGAGTGGGTGTCTGATTAGTGTAGTAAAGATGAGTCAAACCTGATGGAGAAAATAAAGTCTCAGAACCTTATTGAGTCATGTGTGCTGTGCTAACTCCATTGCCTTTCAGAAGAGTTGAAGGCTGTGTGGAGCCTGGTGAGGCCTGTGTGTGCTCAACTGCTGTTCCTTCCAGTCTTTCTTTCACATAGTCCCTTCCCTCCTGTGTCATCTTGCTAGCTCCTCATCCCCGTTCTTTCAATAAACCTGTTCACCAGAACATGCGATCAAAAGATCTCAGGCATTTGTAGGGTCTATCCAGTGTCTGTGCTGTTCTTTCATGTTGGCAGTCATGATTCTGATATTCCATCAAGTGATGTTTAGATTCATGGTAGTACAGGGATTACATTTGTTTTCAGTTCTGTGATTGCATCTGGTATCAATGTCTTCTTTTACTGACATTCACTGACACAAGTAGGGAGTGTTTCTGTCATTGTCCAAGCATGGATGTCTGTGGTATTCTCACCAAATTCGTTAGAGTCCAAGCCTGGTTTCTGACAGACAAAGGGCTACAAATATGTCAGTAACACCAGAAGGAGGAGGCTTTGCCAACAGGAGATTTGCAAGTTCAAAATCAACCTGAGCTACATACTGTGACCTGTCTGCAAAGGAAGTCATTAATATCTAATAAATCAATGAACCAATTAAAAAATTAATTTGCCTAAGGGATGGACAAAGCTATACTATGCTAATACCATTCTACATAAATCTCAACTAAGTATTTGAATTTCAGACAGGAAGCAGGTTTATGTAAGGAAAGTTATGTGGAATATACAAACTGAGTAACACCTGTTGATAAACTGCTTAAATCCCTGGAGGATTTCATAGTAGTCACTAAAGTATAAGCATAGGATTTCAGAGCATCCAATCACTTTCAATGAAACTGGAAATCCTTCATAATGAAGTAAGGGAATCCTGTGTTAATACCTGTCTACAGACAGGGTCACAGAGGAAAGAGCAAGAAGACTGGTGTAGATGAAAATCAGCAGCATTCTCTGTAAAACTAAACTCATTGACTGTCTGGACCCTTTATGCAATACTTGAGAGACAGAGATTCTTATCCAGTCCCAATAGAATGTTCATAGAAGAGACAGCATTTGGGTCTTAAAGCACAAGTGAGCATTTCCTCTTGTGTGCTTCTCTGGATCCCAGAGGAAATGCACATGACAGATTCTCCAGCTCTTGTTAAGCAGTACTAGGAGCAGAGCCCCTAAGCAGGGAAAGAGGGTAGAAAAGTCAGGTTTCTGAAGCATGTGATGAGGATCTTCCTGCATGTGTGTCTGTTTAACAGACTACCTGTGTCAGGCAAGGAGCACATGTGGTGATATTGTGTCCCCCAATATATTGTGCACCCTAATAAATTTATCTGGGGGTCAGAGTACAGAACAGCCACAATATTAAACATAGAGGTTAGACAATGGTAGCACACATGCCTTTAACCCTAGCATTCCAGAGGCAGAGATTCATCTGGATCTCTGTGAGTTCAAAGCCACACTGGAACAGCCAGGCATGGTGACACATGCCTTTAATCCCAAGAAGTGATGGCAGGAAGCAGAAAGGTATATAAGGTGTGAGGACCAGGAACTAGAGCCTGGTTAAGCTTTTAGGCTTCTGAGCAGCAGTTCAACTGAGATTCATTCTGGATAAGTATTCAGAGGCTTCCAGTCTGAGGAAACAGGATCAACTGAGGAATTGGCAAAGTGAAGTAACTGTGGCTTGTTCTGCTTCTCTGATCTTCCAGCATTCACCCCCAATAACTTGCACCAGGTTTGTTTTTATTAATAAGATCTTTTAAGATTCATGTTACAAGCATTTCCCAGCAAACACTACAGTCTTCAACAATAGCACATGGCAGTAATCTTCTGTCTAAGGAAGGACCAGAGAACACAGCTTCCCCATATCCTGCCATCTCTGTGGCAGTGTCCTAGTCCTCTTTTTCTACCTGTGTGCAGAGCTTACATATGTGTCTTCTCTGTTCTGCTGATCCCTTTCAGCATCCATGCTAACTTGACATACTGGCCAATATATCTTGTACTAGGCTCCAACCTGCAGGAGAGTCAAGAGCTGGCCTCACAAATCCCCAAAACCTATATTCCATGTCAAATTTCAGCAGCAAAGCATCCAGGTTGGGCCTCTGGGTTCTTCCTGCAACCCAGGCTCTTTAGACAAGGAAGTAACTTCCAAGATGAGGCTTCAGATGCAGTGAATGGAGCTCATTGGTCCTGCAGACAGGGAACAGGACAAGATGCTCACCTAGAGCCATTGCACCAAATTTCTAAGCTATCTGAGACTCAGTTCTGCTGGTAGAACTGGAGTGGTGTCTCTGACATGATTGTTTCCTAAAAACAATCATGAGGATAAGAATTGCCAAGCCCTACCTGTCCCCACAGATTGAAACATTCATGCATTGATCCTCAAGTAAAACTTCTGGCCCCAGGTTGCCATTATTTGGCATTATCTTTATGAAGTTAGGGTCTCAAAATGCTCAGGTCCTAAGACAGTTGTATGGATTGATATAAGCCATGTAGGCATGTTTACCATTTAGATCCACATAACTGGTAAGTGTGTGAAGATATATTGAGATCAAAATGCTCTAGAATAGCTGATATATTGACCCCTGTGTTGGGACTCAGAAGAACATTTTGATCAAGGCCAGGATATGGATCAAAATAAATCAAGTTGTCCCTAGACACTGCTCTGGGGATAACAAGCTAAAGAGCTGGGTCAGTGTAACATGAATGGCTAAACGGCCCTATTAATAATAATAATAATAATAATAATAATAATAATAATAATAATAAAAAACAGAAGCCAGATATTGGCGTGAAAGCTGAGAGATTAGAGGAATAGAACAAGCCAGCCACAGTTCTTACTGCTAGGAAGGCTCAGCCCAAGAGAGCTACTTCCTGTGTACTCACGTATTATACACCTTTCTGTGCCCTGCCATCTTACTTCCTCTCTCTGCCCAGCTACATCACTTCCTCTTTCTGCCCAGCTCTATCACTTCCTGTCTTTCTGTATAGACCTCCAGACCTCTATGGTTAACTAATGCTGGGATTAAAAGCCTGGGCCACCACACCTGGCTATGTTCCCAGTGTGTCCTTGAGCTCACAGATATCCTGATGAATCTCTGCATCCTGAATACTAGGATTAAAGGCGTGTGCTACCACTGCCTGACATCTATGTTTAATATAGTAGCTGGTTTTTCCTCTGATCCCCAGGCAAGCTTTATTTATTAGAGCACAAATAAAATATCACCACAGGTCAGAGTGAGGAGATGGATTGTAGGGATTCATGGTTCCCAAGAGTTGATCTTTCCATTACTTGACTAACCTGTTCTCTCTCTCTCTCTCTCTCTCTCTCTCTCTCTCTCTCTCTCTCTCTCTCTCTCTCCTCTCTTCTATTGGTAATTCTTAGAGAAGCCCCTCAGCCTAAACCAGATCAGGGTCATAAAGTGAAGAGAGACCAGTACTGATTCAGACTCTACTTATAAAGCAAAAGGGGAACCCCTGCACCCCATACCTTTCAACTGCTACTCCTGGAACTATTTTCTTTGACCCAGAACTATTGGAATTCAGAGTTTGAGAGTGAAAAAGCCTCTGCACAGAGGACCAAAGGCTCAGACTGCCTGGTGTTCACCATCCTATAATCTGCATTTCTGCCTTAACTCAACTACACTCTCTCAGTGGAAAACTGGACTCTGCAGTGATCACAAAATTTAATTGACATTTGTTGAGGGCTATTACAAGGCCAGGCACATGGTAGATTCTTTAACACTATCTAGGGAAAAAATCTGAGAAGCAGACCTCCTAAAAGTGGAGCCTAGAGAAGGAGAGGCAGGTTGCTTGTTGATGTAGTGGAGAACGTCTCTGTCATGTATCTGAGCCATTCTATCCAGCTCAGGCCTGCAGCAAGTCCTAGAGACCCCTCTACACCTGGACACAGCACCAAGCCTCTGACCAAGTGCTGAAACCTGAGCTATGTCTGACCTCACAGCCCTTGGAATGAGCAGAGAGAGACAACTTAGGTAGAGGAAGTCTCCCTCCTTCTGCATGCCTGATGCATCCCATTTCTCCCCAGTCTTGCAACAGCTATGCAGCCATGGGAGCTGCCCTTGGCCACAGACCCAAACTATGGCATCAATGTAAGATCATAACTAAGCAATGATGACTGTACAGGCAGAGATGTGGCAAGATATTTCCTGTTCTGGTTTGTAAAATTTCCCTCTTTAAATTGCTGATATTTTTAGAGAGTGGTCCTCACTCACTACTTCAGACAGCTGCTCCTGAACGTGGAAAGTGTTCCCTGTAGATTCTAGAGGACTGTTGCTGTATGTCCTGTTGTCCTCCATCCTGAGGAAGTGGGCATCCAAGACTCATCTGTTTTTGTTTCCTGTATCTACAGGGAATGAGACCTGTCTTCAATACTGAGTATGAGTCTGGTGTGATTCTCCCCAGGTGTCCCTGTTTCTGACAACAGAGGAGTTTCTTTCATTGTCTTACAAGGCCCATGGACCCCTGACCAAGGAATCTCCATGCTATTGTCAAGAGATATTTTAGGGTCAAAGCCTGTTTTCTGACCACTGTAATAAGATGGGATTAGATAATACAATAAGGTAACTAATAACACAATTACAGTGAAAATTAGAGAAAGGATGATTGTTACATGTGACCACTATGGGAAGAGGAGCAAACAGGTCCAGTGACTCACTCTGAGTCTCCATTTCATCTTTAGGATCCTGACACAAGGTTCAGGTTTAAATATGGGGAAAGAGGACTTCTCCCCTCTTTTTTGCTCTTTAATTTTTGCTATTTTAATTTGCTAATAAACTAGAGCTTTCTGGTCATCACCCACCTCTTCTCACAGCAGTTACCCGACTTTCCCCAGTTTATTCCCTGGAGATTCTTTCAGTCTGTGCCTGTGTGTCTGGTCTCTTCTATCATATGTTTCTTATCCTTGAACTCTGCATTTTCCCTGCTTCTAACTTCAAAGTGCTGGCATTACAGGTGTGTTCCATGACACACAAATATTCAGAGAAGTTTTAAAATATGTCTGCTTATCTGTGTCTATAAGAGTTGGCAGGAATTTAGGAAGTGACATACAGAGGTAGAAAGTGTACAATTACTGTGTACATTTTTGTTTTAGTTATTGTTGTATTGAGACAGGGTCTCATGTAGCTTGGGATGATTTTGATCTCCTGATATTTATGCCTCTTCTTTGAAGTGCTGGGATTAAAAGCATATAACTACCATGTAGTGTAAGAATTTTGCTAATAAACTCTTAGATAACTGTGTTAAAATATGGGTTCAACTGTGTTATAAGCATTTCGAGCCTAAATTTCATGGAATACATTCCCACTTGAACAATCAATAGCAGAAAATTAGAATTGTTGACTCTGGGAATGACATGGACTGGGGTTCATGCTCACCTCCCTGAAATTTCAGCACATCAGTATCTCTGGACTCCTGTCCACAGGGACTGAATGGCATGCTGCGAAACTGCACACAAAGAAACTCCCTAAAACCAAAGACTTTTCAAAATAGAGACAATGCAGCCACTGCCCTGTACAGCTGGTGGTCCTCTTCTTCTTCCTGCCCACGCTGCACTCATTTGGAATATACTTAACGAATATATTCTTTCTCCTCTAATAAACAATGTGAATCAATATATAGCCCATCAATGTCCTTTCTAGTCAGCGACGTCAGTGTTTAAATCCAAACCCTCAAGGGAACATTGGTATTTATGAAATTTGAATTCATCAACATAAGTTTAACAGCTTCTTACGCTTGTGGTATTTAGAGACATAAGTGGTGATACTGACAATTGACTTTTTGTTAGTTTTTACTTAAATATGCGAATACTGGATGATCTAAGGACTTGGTCAAACCATGTTCTTCTTTAAAATTAACATTTATAGACATAGCATACACTCAGTGTACAAAACTCTCCTAATGATATTGATGCAACAGATGATGAGGAATTCATTGATAAATTTCAAGTCCACAATATAAACAACCTTGAAGAAGCATTGCCTGTGTCAATTTAGAAAAATATCAAATGTAAAAATCTACGAGGAGCACAGTGTGGTGGAACCTGCCATTTATTCTTAAGTTTCAATGACTTTCATGAGTACAGTTATTTTGCCTGCATGTGTATCTATGCATCATGAGCACATGCTAGGAAAGGCAAGCAGCCTCCCTGAATCAGACTTATAAATGAAAAGGGACATGTCCTAGTCAGTCTCTACTTATCAATTTAGGGCCCCTGTCAATGGCCTTGTCAGAGGAGCTGCAGGCAGCAATGGAGCTTAGGGAACACAGCCCAGAGGATAACAAAGCTTCTCTGAGCGCATCCTGGAGAGGCAAGGCCCCGGAGGATGTTTCCTGAACGCCCCTTGCTTCTGCTGTGCTTCCTCCTGCCTGCACTGTCCTGTGCCTGCTGTGTTTGGCATGGTGGGATTGCTATATGATGGGATCCCACTGTATTCAATAAAGTGTGATTTTTTTCTTGGGAAAAATCCTACTCCTCACTGGAAAATTTACTTGCAGATCATAATGCAGAGGATTTTTTATAAGATCAGCGATTAGTTAGATCTATGATTTAATTTAACTTTCTGATTTAGCCTAAAAGATGCAGATAGTTAGGACAGTTAGTAAGATGATTAGGGACTTGATATAGGTTATTCTGCCAATTGCTCTAAAAAGAGATACAAAAAAAAAAAAAAGGAAAATATAGGCTAAAAGTTACCTTCTGCTTTGTGAGTGATCTTTGGGTCACCCACCGCTATCTTTTCCCACAACCTGCCTTATCTCTTAATTTATAAAAGCTTACAAACTCTATCTCCTTCCTGGGTTCTTTCTCTCTAGTGGCTCTAGTAGAAAATGGCACACTTACTTTCCAATCTTGCCCACTCCTTAACATTTCAAATCTTCTTCCTCTACCCAAGACCACTTCCTATTTTGAACTGAAACCCTAGATGAACTACTGCCTCATGCCTAACACATACAGGAGGTCACATTGCCTCAGGCCACCTATACCTGGTAGACACACGGCAGCTCCTTTTTACCGAGTGGACCCAAATGTGGGCTCTGCTGTAGTGTCAGAGACTGGGGTGGTTGAGGCTCAGGCTCTCCATGCCCACACCACGAACCAACAAACTGACCTAAATAGCCCTCACCTGCGCCTTCCATTTAGCACCAGGAGAATCCCTAAATATTTACACAGACTCTAAATATGCTTTTCAGATCCTCCTGTTCCATGCAGCCATCTGGAAAGTACTCAGGCTACTTACAACAAAAGGAGGATCCATAACTAACTGAGGTCAAATTATGGCCATGCTAAAAGCCTCTCATTTACCCAGAGCTAGAGGAATTATTCACTGCCAGTTTCATCAGACTGACAGCTCCATCATCTCTAAGGGAAATGATCAAGCTGGTGAGACAGCTAGAGCAGCAGCCCTCCAAGGCCCATACTCACCTCGCTCACCACAGGGAATCCACACACTACAACCCACATCCTCACAGTCACACACCCCACACACACACTCATCAAATTCTGTCCTATCTACAGCAGCTCTCTCATTCCAATAGCCAGGCTCTGTCTCATTTTATCAAGGCTCACCTCCAGTCTACCCCTGAAGACTTCCATTTCTTAAAAACTATTACTGCCTCTTGTAAAATTTATCAAATATCAGACCGTAATTCCATATATTATAGTCTCCCTTTTTCTATCCACCAGGCCAGAGGATCCCTCCCAGGGACCAACTGGCAACTTAATTTTACTCACATGCCCACAATCAGAGGTTCTAGTGGATACATTCTCAGGCTGGGTTGAAGCTTTTCAAATTACTAACAGAAGGGCTCAGACATTCTCTGACCTACTTCTCTAGTAGATTATCCCCTGATTTGGGATTCCCACCTCTCTCCAGTCAGACAGAGGTCCTGAATTCACCTCTCTGGCTTCCCAATCCTTATCTTAAGCTCTCAGCATCCCTTAGCATTTTCATATCCCATACCACCCTCAGTCTTCAGGAAAGATAGAATGAACCAACCACTCCTCAATAAGTATTCTTGTTAAAATGTCACAGGAACTTCACCTTGAGTGGGTAAAGTTCTTGCCTCTAGCTCTTTTCAGGGTCCAGGCTTTCCCCAAATGACCCCTTTAAATCATGTCATTTGAACTCATGAAGCCAGTTCTAATCCCTGGTCTCCCATCAAAATTCTCACCCCTCCCTAATCACCTACTGACTCCCTACTCTATCATCTACATTCCGTTCTATGGAACTTTACTGATCACTCTCTAACTTGGCCACGCACCAACCCTTGCCCACCTCCAATCAACATCGGGGATCAAGTCCTTCTCTCTCCTCCAGATCAATGCCCCTCATCCCTTTCCCCTAAATGGCAGGGCCCCTTCAAAGTAATTCTCATAACCCCCACAGCTGCTAAGCTTGAGGGCCTCCCTCATTGGATTCACTTATCCCACCTCAAACCCTTTATTCCCACACCTAAAGATAATCCTTCCTCATACACAGCAACTCAAACAGGGTCCTGCTCTCTTAAGTTCCAGAGAACACTGAGATCAACTGCCTTGTCTCCAATTCAAGAAGAATGAGGCTTCACCCCACAACCATACTCAACTCTACCAGATTGAGAATCCCATATGCTTTCCTACCTGACCCGCCCCGCCAATCTCTGCGTTCTACTGTCTTTACTGATCACACCCTGCTTTATCAATTTCCTCTCTATGTACCTCTAATGTCATATTCAAAATCCCTATCTAAACTAATTAGCTGTTGTTATAGTACTACTGTTGTGGCTGCATCACGAGACCCCCAAGAAAGACCCCCACAGAGCCGATATCCGATGCAGAACACAAGGGGGTTTGTTGATAACAAGCAAGCCCGGGCTTGGCCCGTGTCCAGCATCTGACACAGCAGGTGGAGGAGGACGGCCCTGAGTGCTCAAGGTGAGGGGTTTTTAAAGGGAAAAACCGCAAGCAGGGTGGTACAAGCCTTGGCATCATATGATTGGGTGAGGGTGTGTAACCTTTGAATTTACTGGTTGGGGGTTACAGTTATCATTTGGGGGCAAGCCTGGACAAGTCCCAGGCTTTGCCTTGAGCTGCCATGGGGACTGACTGGCCTCGCACGTTTACATTGACCCATGCACATAGCTCTAAGTTGGTGAGGGGTCCCAGACAGTAAACAGTTGACTGAACCTTGAGCAGTCAGAGTACGTGCACAAAGGGAGCTACTGCAAGGACTATGTCATAGTTCTCCCAGAAACTGCTTGCTCAAGTCTCAGGGAACTGAAATTGAGGCCTGATCTCTGAGAGAAGACTGAGCAGTCTGTTATGGCGTCTGCTTGGTCCTTTCACTACCAACTGTTAACCTCAGAGCTGGAGACATAAGGACTATCAAATGTGCCCTGGTGGTAAGAAACAATACCCCAGAGATATTCACACCACCATATTCAAAAGGGAGACTCACAGAACATATTTTAATAAAACAATTTATTATTGACTGCCCTCAGCAATCAAATATCTGTGTCTCCTGAGTGTTAAGGTAATACCATGATGATGGAAAAAGGAACAGGTATCTTAAGGTTTGTTTAGATGGGGGTTAGAAAAGCTTAATTAATAACGAGAAAAAATAAAGCATGTTTCAGATTCCTCTCTCTCACTCAGTATGTGACTGTCCATAGCTTTAACACTAACCAATAAAATTCTAATAAGCTATTAATCTAACTCTAGCAGGATACTAAACACTACACCCCACCACTATATTATCATAGCCACAAGCTCAAGATTTTGAATTCTTTTTGGTTGCTTTTTAATGTGTCTAAAGCCTATCTCTTTCGTAAACTTAAAAAATCTTGTAAGCTTCAGGGAGTCGACTTGGATCCAACTGAACAGGTCAGATTCACTCCAGATAAGTAACATCTCACCTTTCCCTGGTCTGAGAACCTCCCCTCCCTCAATTACCAGGGCCCTAGAAAATTTTTCCTAAAATTAACCTAAACTTCTGCCCTGCCAGCATCCTGCCAGGTCCAGGTGGCACTAGACAGCTACCCCAGGAGGACATGGAAAATATCCCAGCTTTCTCAAGTCTCCCAAAGATGATCAACACCCACCAAGTCATCAGGAAGCAGTTTTGAGAATCTGGCACCCTCATGTCCTGTCTATCTGCTTCCCCTGACTCCTATCTTTTTATAATAAATGAAAGGATAGAATGTGAACATCTCCAGCACCTCTAGCCACTTCCAGGGTCCACACATTCACTGTCAATATTTAGGCAAAATGCCTAGTCAGCATCCAGGGTCCTATGGCTGAGAATGCACTGTCAGTATTCAGGCAAAATTCTTAGCCAGTGCAGGGTCTTACGGCCATGCATAGCTACATAATATGTGTATGTGTTGCGTGGCTGCACAAGCCTTTGCACACATGCACTCAGACCCCCTTATAAGCAGACTCTGCCTGCCCCTTGCTCTCTCTCTGCCACCTCCACTTCAGAGGCTGCCTCCACGAACCCCCTCTCTCTTCACACCCCCATAATAAACTCTTAAAATGGATTTTGTTGTATCTTATGTTATTCTTGCTGACAATAAATATAACAACCACACTGGGCTCATGGGAGATGTTTATCTTTGATACTTCATTGGGTTCATTCAGGTGTTACTAATGTTCTGGAACTTAAAATATCACTTAATCCTCCATAGTTTGCTGCATCCATTTCCATAGGAGAATCATGTTCATTGAATACATTTTGTGTTATTAAATTTTATTTTAGAAATTAGAATATTATTCACCAAGTTCATCATTGGGCATGATTTTTTTGTTGTTGTTTTTTCAAAACAGGGTTTCTCTGTGTAGCTTTGGAGCCTGTCCTGGAACTTGTTCTGTAGGCCAGGCTGGCCTGGAACTCACAGAGATCTGCCTGCCTCTGTCTCCTGAGTGCTGGGATTAAAGGTGTGTGCCACCACCACCCGGCTTACTGGGTATAAATTTAAATGAATATTTTACTTGAATGATGGGTAGAGAATGATTGTAGAGTGGTCCTTATTTACTTTACCACTGTCTTCTTCAGATGAGGCTGATTGGCTTCATTAAGAAACTCCAGTGGGAGTGACAGAGACCAGAAGTGTCATGGGAAAATTAACTTACTAGGAGAGGAGTCTCCAAGTCCTGCTTCCCCATCAGTTCTAGCTCTGGGCCTTGGTAACCTGGGAACAGTGTCTGGGGACAAGTTGCTTACCCTGATACCTAAAATTTCCTTGTTGACAGCATCCTTTTGGTCCTAGCCCAGATGCTTATCTGGCTGACAGAATCAAGGAAGCAAAGGAAAGCAAAGATCTATGCCTATCACTGAAGTGTCCAGCTCTGGTTCCTAAATTGGGGTTCCCATGGCCTCACTGTTATGTCATGGTTCTTTCCTGGCCAACTCAGTCTATAGCAATAAGCCTTGGCTTCCTGGTGATCTTATCTCACAGGAGTCTGAGGGAGGCTAGGAAATTAGGATGGGAGTTGGCTGCTGTGTCAGAGGTCATATAGTCCATGTCCCCAGAGAACAGAGAGGAGAAGAGGCAGGAGCTGAGGAGGATAATGTGATACTGACAGAACGCTGATGATTCCCATCTCAGACACCAGCACAGTATCTCCACATAACACCAGATTGATCCCTCTACAGACCCCTAAGTCCAGGTATTGAGCACAATACTTTGGGCACCCATGGGGGACCTTCTAAATGACATCACATTACCCACCTTGAGAGTGCAATGGGCCACCATTTCATATCTCTGAGACTTAGGATGTAAGTGTCTGTCCTCTATCCTTTGTTGGCTCTTATGCAGATGTGGCCTCCCTTTGCCATCTCTGTGCCCACACAGATGTCATTCCTTAGTTCTGATCTGATCTTGGGGACAGAGTTTGGGGCTGTGGCATGGGGAAGTTCCCATGGTTGTGTACTTGTAGCTTGGCAGTGTGGAAGATGGGAATCAGCTGGCATGCTGGATGAAGCTCGGGCTGGACAGGATGTCTCACATGCACACATGAGAAAGGTCTTCACCACATCCACAAGCAACCTGCCTTTCCTTCTCTAGGCTCGCTTTTAGGAGGTGTGATTCTCAGATTCACACCTCAGTAAGTGTTTTAGAATCTGCTAAGTGCCTGCCTTGTTGCAGGCCCTGGGATCCAACAAAGAAAGGAATTGTTGGGGAGAACAGGAAAACTGGAATGCTGGCCACATCTAGAATGCAAATTCTGAGGAAACACCTGGAGCTGGTCAGTTTTTGCAGCAGTCTGCAGCTGATTTCAAATCTCCTGGAACAGATAGACTAGGGAGAGAAGGTAAAGTTAAGGAGTCTAGGAGAAATTTTTGTCTTGGCTGTACATTTGAAACTTCCAGACCTATGGTCTTGGTAGTTTGAGGAGGGAAGTCCCAAAACTAGGGAAAGGGGGAGAGACTCCATCCTCAAGAATAGGCACTAGGTGGGGAAACTTCAGCTATTGGTTGACAGGAGTCCTTATCTGGAGTCTGTTTGACTTGTGAGAGGTGGATTCAAGTCACTTCCCTGAAGCTCACAAAAAACTTCTTTTACGTTTATAGAAAGAGATGAAAGGTTTAGATATATTATCACTACTGCTATTTACAATCTGTACTGAAAGCCACGTTGTAGACACCAGCAGTGGACACAGGTCTGTGAGTCACAGTGAAAGCCTGGGGACTCAGTCATTCTGAGTTAAAACATGAACACTCTTATATTAGACAGAGATATTGACTGAGAAGCACTTTAAAATCTTCTCTTGGAAGACAGCCAAAAGAAATTTAAAATCTCCAATGTTTAAACCATGATTTTTTTAAGTCTTTCTATAGCAATAGCACAGAAAGGAAAAGAAATCTGAAATATTTCTCCTGTTTTTACATTCTTTAAATCACTTTCTTATATCTTTACAAACTGCATTTACAACCTGAAAACACTTTCTTAGACCTTTATAATTTGCATAAACTTTAAACTTTTCCTTCCCATCCGACCATTTACCATGAGACATAGATGGCTGGTTAATGGTAGCAGTCATTGCAAACCAAGTGCCTTTAAATAAAGGAGTAGTAAAAAGTCAATTGAAATCTGTTTTGTGAGTTTATCTTCTATCAGAGTCTGGTAGCAAGATAAAATATCTCTCTTGGCTGGAGACCTATTAACTCTCTAGTGAAGCCTGAGGCCTGAGGCCTGAGTTTTATATATGAAGAGAAGGCAGCTTTAGCCTTGGGGGAGGAGCTAGTATGCTTGCTATTGTTAAAGCTACAGTTAACCAGTCAATATCATCAGAGATATGAGAAGGATAAATTATAGCTGGAAGTATATTCCAAATGGCCTATGTATCAATTAAAATGATAGTAACTATCCCATTATTTAGATGGGTTACCCTAGTCTCCCATGGTCTCCATAGCTTTGTTGGGGACAGTGGTGGGTCTTCAGCTGTCACATAGGACAGTATTTCATCTTCAGTCATCATACAGAGCAGCATAGGCCTTTGGCTGTCAGACCCAAGTCTGAGAGATTTTTCTTTTAGAGCAAGTTGGGAAAATTGGCTTTACTGTGACCAGGTAAAATAGAGCAATCAACCCAGAAATGTCCAGTTGTGCAGAGCCTTGGCAACAGGTGAGGCATGGGTCAGTTCATCCAGCAGTTAGTGTCACCACAATTCAGGTGGAGTCATTGTACCCCATCTATATTTTGTGGATACCTTAAGGGTTCCTGCTAGGAGGGAGCAGTTCTGTCTACTATGGGAAACTTTTTTTGTTAAACATTTTAACATGTTATATTTAGCAGATCTCTGAAGAGTCTGAGGACCATCTATCTACTAAGTAAACCCAATTTTAGGCTAAATCTTGAAAACACTTACAGGAGACTAAATTAGGCTTGTTAGGAAATGGACAATTTACAAGTCAGTAGCTTCTATAAGGTTAAGATTTTACAACTTTATCTCTGTTTAGTTTGAGCCTTAAATTTTGAGTTGAAGATTTAACTGAAGATCCTTTATCACTAAAATAAACCATAAATGCATTCAATAGGTAGCCTGGGAACTTTTCTGATCCTTTTATATCATGGTATTATAGAATATCATAGTTTGTTTGTATGACTCAGTTTATCCAAATAGCTAAAGCTTAACAAAGTGAGAAAAGACAAAGAAGCTAGACAAATATCACTGTGAACCTAAGACAACTTCGGGAATTTCTAAGCCTTATTTATCAAACATGTGTTGTTACTCATCTAAATTTTTTAGAAGCCTGATGTTGAACAGTCAGCAAAGATATTAGTTAGATAAATCTCTAAATCAGCTTTTCTTAATCTGATTAGACTTTCCTAGTCTTGAAATTTTACCATCAGACAAAATTTTCATCTACTCCAAACTATTTTGGAGACTTGTTGTTTCCTTAATCTAAAAAGAGATACAATAATAAATAGAGCTCCTTAGGACTAAGAAGTTTTATAATTGCTGCTTTTTGCCACATGGCCATCTTAAGATGGTAAGGTCACATGGCCTGTACCCTTTAACCTTAGTGAAGATAGCTGCCAGTCATGTGGTTGCCTCCATCTTGATGGAGGGAGGTCTCGTGTCGGCTGTTTAAAACATGTTTTCTTGGTAGATCTATTTCTTAAACAAGAGTTACATACAAGTTACACATATAGTATATTCTAAGCCAGAGCTGAATCACATATAAAGCATGCTAGAGCAAATTAAAATTAGTTATGTGTAGGTTTTATAAGCCTTTTGTTATAAGTTTTAAGCCAAATTTTGTTACAGGTTTTATAGACTTTGTTTGTTTGTTTGTTTGTTTTAAACAGGGTTCTTCTGTGTAGCCTTGGCTGTTTGTAGACCAGGCTGTCCTCAAACTCACAGAAATCCACCTGCCTCTGTCTCCAAGTGCTAGGATTAAAGGCATGCACCACCACTGCCTGACTCAATTTTATAGATTTTTAAACCATTCTCAATGAATTTACAAATCCTGAGATAGAGTTTACAGCATAATCCGAGATTTGGGGGGGGGGTGTGGGAAGCAGCATGCAGAGAAATCATAGAGATAAAGAGAAATAATAGAGATAAAAGATTTTGAAAAGTGGGATGTTGAACCTTAGAAATAAGAGACTTTTGTAAGTGTACAGCAGAGCAAGTTTAGATATAAGAGATCTGGTGATCATTTGTTTGTGCAGTGGCAGTTATGCTTTGTTAGACTTTGAAATCAAGTGTGGTGGTTTGAAAGAAAACAGCCCCCAAAGGCAGTGGCACTACTAAGATCTATGACCTTACACTAAGAAGGATGCATGGATAGCTGTGGGAAGGGAAAATAGATGAGATCTCCTGGGTAAACTGGGGGTGGGGGGAGGGGGCAGAGAAAAGGGGTAGAGAGTGGGAACATGAGGGATCCAGACAGTCGAATTGAGGGAGAAATGGAGAGGGACAGCAAGGAAAGAGACAACTTGATAGGGGGACTATTATGGGGTTAGGGAGAAACCTGGTGCCAGGGAAATCCCAGGAATCCACAAGGATGAGCCCAGCTAAGACTCCTAGCAATAGTGGAGAGGGTGCCTGAACTGGCCTGCTCCTGCAATCAGATTGGTGATTGTAATAGTTTAGTGGCAGAAAGGTGACCTTGGCAGGTTGGAGCCAAGGGGCAGCACAAAATCACACCATGCAACAGAGCTCATGTGGGAGGTTTATTGGGGAGAGGTGCAGAGGTGGCTTCTGAGGAGAGCAGAAGGAAAGAGCGAGGAGCGGGAAAGGCTTGCCTTTTGTAAGGGGACACAGTGCATGTGTGTAGGGAGAGTGATCTGCCTGGTGGTTGCAGTAGCTACAGTGTCACGTCTGGGCCACTGCTGCTGATGTATCCTACTAGGTCCCCAAGAGCAGGCGGTTGTAAACGCCTGAATGCTAACAGTGACACCCAGTTGTCATTATAGAACCTTCATCCAGTAACTGATAGAAGAAGATGCAGAGATCCACAGCCAAGCACTGGGCCAAGTTCCAGAAGACCTGCTGAAGAGAGCCCAGAAGGACTGTACAAGCTGGGGGGTTGAAGACCAGTGTGGGGAAACCCACAGAGACAGCTGACCTGAGCTCATGGGAGCTCATGGACTCTAGACTGACAGCTAGGGAGCCTGCATGGCACCAGTCTAGGCCCTCTGCATGTGGGTGACAGTTGTGCATTGTGGTCTGTGTGTGGAACCCATAGCGGTGGGACCAGGATCTGTCCCTGGCTCATGAGCTGGCTTTTTGGAAGCTATTCCCTATGGCAGGATGACTTACTCAGCCTTGATGCAGGGGAGGAGCTTGGTCTTGTCTCAACTTGATATGCTACGCATTGTTGACTCCCACGGGAAGCCTTACTGAGGGGTGGATGGGGGGATAGAAAAGGTGTGGGGAAGGAACAGGAGGAGGGGACAGAAAGGAAACTGTGGTTGGTACATAAAATAAATAAATAATAATAAAAAACATAAACAATAAAAATTATGACTAAAATACCTATACCTTTGGGGGAAAAAAGAAGTATGGTCTTGTTGGAGTAGATATGGCGTTGTTAGAGAAAATGTGTCCCTCTGGAGTTTAGGTTTGCGTTCTATGCTCAAGCTACTCCCAGTGTCACAGACCACTTCCCATTACCTTCTAATCAAGTAGTAGCCAGCACCATGTCTGCCTGCATGCCTCCATATTCCTCACCATGATGATGATGGCCTAAACTTCTGAAACAGTAAACTGCCACTTCAATCAAATATTTTCCCTTGTAAGAGTTGCCATGGTCATGGTGTCTCTTCACAGCAATAGAAACCCTAAGGTATCAAGTGTGCCAGTTTTTGTACAGAGGCCAAACTTTAGTCATAAAATCTGAGTCCATGGATTAAGGGAGGAAGGGATGGAAATTAAAACTCCACTGGAGGGAATTTCTATAAGAGGAAGCTGAGAGGGCAATAGGTGGTCCAGACAGGCTCAGGCTTAGGGAAGGTGCAGGAGGCAATGGGTTAGGGGTGGGGAGCTGGGTGGGAGAGCTCCGGAGAGTAGGGCTGAGGCTGAGGAAGAGGGTCAGGTTGAGGAGATGCCTGGGGAGGGGCTGCATCCTCTATATTGAAGTTGAAAAGTGTGGGAGCAGGGGGCTCTGGGTTCCAGTCAGTTTCTGGAGGGGGTGGGGAAATGTCCTTAGTTCCCTGCACAGAGGGAGTAGAGGTGGGTTAAGTGTGGTGAGAAGAATTTCAATATGGGCTTCCCCAAGTAGACAGAGAAACTTGTCAGAGAGAAAAATGTAGCACATCACAGAGGAAAGGCATCCCTTATCCTTATGATTATAAGGGAAAGAGAGGACATTCCTGGCACACTGCTGTGGCTTTTGTAGTAAAAGTAAACAAAGCAGAGTTCTTACCCAGTGGAAGGGGAGAGACAGGTGGTTAGAGCCGGCAGAGGAGAAAACAGCTGAAGAGCTGCATGGGGAGAGGCTGTTGGGAAAGGGAGAGTTCCAGCTGAGGGAGAAGTTGCCCACGTGGTGAGTGCCCCCAAAGGCAGAGCAGACTCCAGGAGTCAGCAAGAGGACACTTACTGAGTAGGCAAGGAGAGATGGATGGTGAGGTGGAGGGAGGAAGCAGCTGAAGAAGCAGACTTTAGGATCAAATTCGCCAGGTGGCAAAAGCCAGGAGAAAGAAATGATCCCTACAATCTTAGGAGAACCAGCAAAGCAGCTTGGTTTGTAGCAGCCTAGTTCCTTGGGAGAGAACTCATTTATGGCACTCACATGGTTTTGGCACCAGATGAATGAAAAAAAAAAAGAAGAAATAAATAAAGGGAGGACATGAATGCTCCTAGGTATGGTGGAGGAGAAAAAATTATTATCAATAAAAGGGTGAGCATAGCCAGAGATAGGACACATAGGAGAGTCCAGCGTGGACATGACCAGACATGACCTTCCATGTGAAGAGAGGGTATGGGAGGGAGGGGCTAGAGCAGTTGCAGACCAAGAGGAGAAACCTGGGCCAAGAGACTGGCCAAGAGAGTAGACAAAAAAAAGACCAGGTAACCAAAATGGTTAGACTATATAGGGAAGGGCAACTGGGGGAGGGAAGACCAGCAAATACCTGGGCTGGAGACGTTTAAGACAGGGAGCAGGGTGTGCCAGCCAGGAAACTCCTGTAAAATGTAGGGACTGAGGGATGACGGGAGAACCTGGCAGCCAGGACTGTTTGGATATATTAAATAGGCACTTTAACAATGTGTCCAAGGCAGTGGTCCTAACAGGCTTTCTCAGCCTGTACTCACATATAACCCAGGAGTAGCTTCACAGCTGCTGCTTCATGTAACTCCAAGTTGGACCCCCTCACATCAATCCTTAATCAAGAAAACCCATGACAGACTTGCCTAGATGTAATCTGACAGAGGCATTGTCTCAAATGAGGTTCCTTTTCCCAGGTAAAACTAACCTGTCAAATTAACAAAACTAAAACAAAAGTCAGGACATAATTTGAAAAATAATATCCCCTATAGGCTCAAGTGTTTGTTCACTTGTCCCCATCGGGTGGTGCACTTAGGGGAAGACACATCCTGATCAGAGACTAGCTAGAGGAATACTTCATGTCCTGCACATCTTCCCTCACAGCTCACTACTCACAGCTCACCTTCACAGTGAAGCCATGCTAAGCACTCTAGTAAAACACCCACACTGTTGATCACCTGTCAACTACCCACTTGCCCCCTCCTCTATGAACACTGTCCTTTGTGACTCTACAGAGTGTCTTCTCTTGTCATTCCACACAACACATAAACTCCAGGTTGGTTTACAGTTTGAGACTGTTTGCAGTTCTCTGATGGTTTCTATGTGGAAGCATTTCCTATTTTTATATTAATAGCCCTCAACAAATGTCAGTTAGATTTGGGAATCATAGAGTGTTGCATGAATCTTAAAGAATCTTATTAATATAACAAACCTGGAGCCAGGTATTGGGTAAACACTGAAAGATCAGAGAAGCAGAATAAGCCACAGCTACCTCACCTCGCCAATTCCTCAGCTGGTCTTATTTCCTCAGACTGGAAGCCTCTGAGTCCTCATCCAGAATGAATCTCAGCTGAACTGTGTTGCTCAAAGCCTAAAAGCTTAACCAGCTAAAAGCTTCTAGTTTCTGGTCTTCACGCCTTATATATCTTTCTCCTTTCTGCCATCACTCCCTGGGATTAAAGGTGTGTGTCACCTTGCCTGGCTGTTTCCAATGTGGCCTTGAACTCACGAGATCCAGAGGGATTTCTGCCTCTGGAATGCTAGGATTAAAGGTGTGAGTGCCACCATTTTCTGGCCTCTGTATCTAGTGGCAGTTCTATTCTTTGATCCCAGATAAATTTATTAGGGTGCACAATATTTTGGGGAACACAATACCACCACAATACAGAGCCCAGCTCTCCACTGGGTTAACAGGGACAGACCTGTTGAGTTAAGGCAAAAATTCAGATTATGGGATGGTGAATTCCAACCAGTCTAAGCTATGGCTCCTCTATGCAGAGGCTCTTTTCTTGAACTCTGGAGTCACACAGATGACTCTAGGTCAAATACTTAGATCCAAGAGTAGCAATTGAGGGTGTTGGATGCAGGGGTTCCCTTCTGCTTTAAAAGTAGAGTTTGAGTCAGTACGGGTCTCTTTTCACTTTATGACCCTGATCTGGTTAGGCTGCAAGGCTTCTCTAAGAATTATCAATACAAGGAGAGGGGTATTTGGGTAATAGAAAGATAAACCCCTGGAAACTAGGAATCACTACAGCCTGTCTCCTCACTCTAATCCAGATCTTTGACTTGGTATCCCTGGAGTAGTGCCTGGGGACACTTTGCCCTGCACTGACTCATGTCCTGAACTTGGTCATAGCATTCTTCTAAATCCTAGCCCAGAGGGCAATATGTCAGCAATTCTAGAGTATTTTGATTTCAATATATCCCCACACACTTTGACTTTGTGTGGATCTAAAAAGCAAACATGCCTATGTGGATTATATAAGTATATGCTGACTGTCTTAGGAACTGAGATCATATCATTGAAGAAAATGTAAAATAACTGCAACCTGGGGACAGAAGTTGTACTTGAGGATCAATGTACATTTCTTCCTATCAGAGGGTCATGCAGGGCTTGGGAATTCTGATTCTCACGATTGTCATTAGGACAGTGGTGTAGCAGGAATCTTAACAGGTCTTATTAATAAAACAAACCTGGGGCCAGGTATTGGGGTGAACGCTGGAAGATTAGAGAAGCAGAACAAGCCACAGCTTCCTCACCTTGCCAGTTCATCAGCTGATCCTGTTTCCTCGGACTGGATGCCTTTCAGCTGAACTGTGCTCAAAAGCCTAAAAGCTTAACCAGGCAGAAGCTTCTAGTTTCTGGTCTTCACACCTTATGTACCTTTCTGCTTTCTGCCATGACTTCCTGGGATTAAAGGCGTGAGTCACCATGCCTGGCTGTTTCCAGTGTGGCTTTAAACTCACAGAGATCCAAATGGATCTCTGCCTCCCAAGTGATAGGATTAAAGGTGTGTGTGCCACCATTTTCTGGCCTCTTTACTTAGTGGCTGTTCTGTTCTCTGACTCCAGATAAGTTTATTAGGGTACACAATATTTTGGAGAACACAATACCACCACACAGTGGATCCTCAGAGACCTCTCTCTAGTTCTACTAGTAGAACTGGGATCTCAGAAACTTTGGGAAGTTTTAGGCATAGCGCTGGGATACCCTCATCTACCCCCCATGCCCAAAACCTTTCTGCTTAATTCACTGTATCTATGGCTTTATCCCAAAAGGAATCACTTCCTTGCTTGAAGGACCTGTGTTCCAAGTAGCATCCCAGAAGCCAGGCCTGGAGAATTTGTTGATGAAATACCACATGAAGAGTGAGTCTGTGGGCAGTATGAGGTGAGAGCCCATGACCCTCTAGCAGGTTACTCCCTGAAAGGAGATATATTGGCCAGGTTAGGATGGCATGGATGCTGAATGGCATCAGCAGGACAGAGACGAGAGATATGTAAGCTCTGTACACAGATAGAAACAAGAGGACTAGGACACCTCTACAGAGATCACAGGATATGGGGACGCTGAGCTTACATGTCCTCTCTTGGATAGAAGATTGCAGCCATGCCCTGTTGTTGAAGGACTTCAGGGTTTGCTGGGAAATGTGCTCCTTGCCTGAGGCAGGTATCTGTTCCACAGACACACATGCAGGAAGATCCCTGTCACATGCTTCAGAAACCTGACTCCTTTGCCTTGTTCTCCTCTTTAGGGGATCTTCTCCTAGTAATGCTTAACAAGAGTTGGAGAATCTGTCATATGCATTACCTCCGGGATCCAGAAAAGCACACAAGAAAAAATGCTCTCTAGCACTTTGTTTCTTCTTTTTCTCATGTGGTCTCCTATTCCTTGTTCTCCCTCTCTGTTCTTGATCCAGCTGGGATCTCCTGCTCCCACAGGCGCTCTTTCCCTCAACCCTCGCCCTTCATTACCCCCACTCATGTCCAGGTTGTTCATGTAGATCTCAGCCATTTCTCCATCATTGGGCAATCCTCGTGTCTTTCTTGGGGTCCTGTTTTCCAGGTAGCCTCCCTGGTGATGTGAGTAGCAGTCCAGTCATCCTTGTTCTACCTCTAATATCCTCCTATGAGTGAGTACATACCATATTTGTCTTTCTGAGTCTGGGTTACCTCACTCAGGATGATTTTTTCTAGATTCATCCATTTGTCTGCAAACCTCATGATGTCATTGTTTTTCTCTGCTGAGTAGTATTCCATTGTATATATGTGCCATGATTTATTTATCCATTCTTCAGTTGAAGGGCATCTAGGTTGTTTCCAGGTTTTGGCTATTACAAACAATGCTGATAGGAACATAGCTGAGCAAGTGCTCTTGTGGTATGATTAAGCATTTCTTGGGTATATGCCCAAGAGTGGTATAGCTGGATCTTGGGGGAGATTGATTCCCAATTTTCTAAGAAAGCGCCATATTGATTTCCAAAGTGGTTGTATAAGCTTGCATTCCCACCAGTAGTGGAGGAGAGTTCCCCGAGTTCCACATCCTCTCCAGCATAAAGTGTCTTCAGTGTTTTTGATCTTAGCCATTCTGACAGGCGTAAGGTGGTATCTCAGAGTTGTTTTGATTTGCATTTCCCTGATGATTAGAGGTGTTGAGCAATTCCTTAAATGCCTTTCAGCCATTTGAGTTTCCTCTGTTGAGAATTCTCTGTTTAGTTCTATAGCCCATTTCTTAATTGGACTGTTGGTTGTTTTGATGTCTAATTTCTTGAGTTGCTTATATATTCTGGATATCAGTCCTCTGTCAGATGGCAATGGTTGAGAGACAGCCAGAACTGACCTACTCTGGTGATGGGATGGCCAAACACCCTAATAGTTATGCCAGAAACCCCATCCAAGGACTGAGGAATCTGGATGCAGACATCCATGCCTAGGCCCCGGGTGGAGCTCCGGGAGTCTAATTAGTGAGAAAGAGGAGGGTTTATATGAACGAGAATTGTTGAAACCAAGGTTGGATAAAGCACAGGGACAAATAGCCAGACGAATGGAAACACATGAACTATGAACCAAAGGCTGAGGGGCCCCCAACTGGATCAGGCCCTCTGAATAGGTGAGGCAGTTGATTGGCTTGATCTGTTTGGGAGACCTCTAGGCAGTGGTACCAGGTCCTGTGCTCATTGCATGAGTTGGCTGTTTGAAACCTGGGGCTTATGCAGGGATGCTTGGCTCAGTCTTGGAGGAGGGGACTGGACCTGCCTGGACTGAGTCTACCAGGTCCATCTCAGTCCTCGGGGGAAGCCTTGATCTGGAGGAGGTGGGAATAGGGGATAGCCTGGGGGGAAGGGAAGGGGACAGGACAGGGGAGAACAAGGGAATCCATGGTTGATATGTAGAACTGAATGGTATTGTAAAATAAAATAAAAGGAAAAAAAAAAGAAAAAGAAAAAATGCTCAACTGTGCTTTAGGACCCAAATGCAGTCTGTTCTATAAACACTCAATGGAAACTGGAGAAGAATCTCTGTCCCCCAGGGATTGCATAGAGTGTCTATACTGTCAATAAGGTTAGTTTTACAAAGAATACTATTGATTTTATCTACACCATTTTTCTAGCTCTCTCCTCTGTGACCCTCTTTGTAGACAGGTGTTAACACAAGATTCCCTTACTTCATTTTGAAGGATTTCCAGTTTCATTGAAAGTGATTGGATGCTCTGAAATCCTATGTTTATGCTTCAGTAACTACTATGAGATTCTCTAGAGATTTAAGCAGTTCATTCTCAGATATTGCCCAATTTATATATTCCACATAACTTTCCTTACATCAATCTACTTCCTATCTGAAATTCAAATACTTAGTTGAGATGTTTGTAGAATGGGCATAAGCATAGTACTACTTTGTCCATCCTTATAATAGTTACTTTTTTAATTCATTCATTTATTTATGGATTTTAATGACATTCTGCTGTGGGATATCTTCCTGTATGCTGTGAATATGTGTTGCTCTGATTGGTTGATAAATAAAGCTATATTGGCCTATGGCAAAGCATCTTAGGGCAGACTGGAAATCCAAGCAGATATACAGAGAGAAGAAAGGAGAGAGGAGAGAGATGCCAGCCTGCTGCCCAAGGAGCAATAAGATGCCAGCAGACTGGTAACATCATGACCATGTGGCAATATATAGATTAATAGAAAAGGGTTACGTTAAGTTATAAGAGCTAGCTAACAAGAAACCTGGCCCATAGGTCGTACAATTTATAAATAATATTAAGCCTCTGACTGATTATAAGTGGCTGTGGGACCAAGGAGCTAGGTGGGACCTGAAAAAACATCCCGCTACAACTTCCTTTGAAGACAGGGTCACAGTATGTAGCTCAGATTGATTTTGAACTTGCATACCTCCTGTTGGCAGAGATGACTCCTTCGGATGTTACTGACATATTGTAGCCCTTTGTCTGTTAGAAACCAGGCTTGGACTCTAACAAACTTGGTCAGAATACCACAGACATCCATGCTTGGACAATGACAGAAACACTCCCTACTTGTGTCAGTGAATGTCAGTAACAGAAGACATTGACACCAGACTCAAACACAGAACTGAGAACTAATATAGTCCCTGTAGTACCATTAATCTAAACATCAACTGATGGAATATCAGAATCAGACCTGAACAGGCTGACAGTCAACATGAAAGAATAGCACAGACACGGGACAGACCCTAGAAATGCCTAAGATCTCTTGATCACATGTCCAGTTGAACACCTTTATTGAAAGAACAGAGATTAGGAACTAGCAAGATGACATGGGTAGGAAGGGACTATGTGAAAACCCAGGGTGGAGGGAACGACAATCGTGGAGACACAAGGATCACTTGTCTCTTCACAGCCTTTCCTGTCATGTAAGGCAATGGAGTTAGCACAGAGCACATGATTCTCTACCAGGTTTTACTCATCTTTAGTACACTAATTAAATACCCACTCTGAAAAAAGTTGCACAATCATAAAAATGCTTAATATCAAGAAAGGTTCATTAGTTTGTAATTCAGTGAAAAGTAAAGTTCAGGCAGGGATGTCCATTGAGCTTAGGATGTCCTGTGTCCTCTTCTCCCAATACTCCGGCTCCTGCTGATCCACCCATGGTGCACAGTGCTCCAGTCTTGGAGTCTCTGCTCTGCTGTTGAATCTCTCAACATGAAGATCATCCAAGTAGACATCAAATACGAATTGGGGCTCCAGGAGGTGAGGCCCGGTGATGAGAGCTTGCAAAAAGTTCAGAGAGTGTGAACCTAGGTGCAGTGGGCCTTTAGATCTAGAGCACCCCACATACTTCCCTATGAAGGTCCCCACATTGCTCCCAGGGGAGCAGGATAAAGGGGACAGGGGTTAAAATATAAAATAAACCAAGGACCAGAAGGTCTTTGCTGGGCTAGGTGAGAGACAGATTTTCCTGTGTTCAACCAAGGGATGGAGTCCTTTTTTCTCCCAGGTTAGGTCCTTTCCCTCCTGACACCCACACTCACTCACCCTTTGGATTCCTGGTCAGGGCCAGGTTGGCCAGGAGCAGCAGGAGGAGAGCCTCAGGGATAAAGGTCTTCATCCTGCTTGAAGAGTGGACACTGAGACACTGCTCATCTGTGTTCATTTTATAATCATGATATGGATGAGGCTGATTGGCTTCTCTAAGAATTCCCAATGGTAGTGACAGAGAGCATTGTGGAAGAGGAACCTCTAGGGCCCTGTTTTCCCAGCTCAGATCCAGCTCTGGGACTTTGGACTCTAAGAGCAATGTAAGGGGACAAGTTGCTTACCCTGGTTGTTGTCCACCTCATCCTGGTCAAAATATCCTTCTGAGTACAGCCCAGAGGCCATTGAGCCAGCATTTCTCACACTGAGATGTCAGGATGTCTAGAGTCTTAGAAATTGATTGACCCTCAAAGGTATTTATGCTTGTGTGGATTATATCAATCCCTGTTCACTGTGGTAGGAACTGAGAATTTTAAAACATTTCTTCATTGAACATTAATGACAAAGTGCATGTAAGCAAAATGTTAACAAAAATTAATGACTGTTTTCCAAAATACAATGATATGGTGAAACAAATGGATGTTGACATGCCTGCCTATATTATCCTCCCCTCTCCCACTTGACATATCTTGGATTCTGATTCTCCTCTTTAGCATTTTAGTTTTGTGTATAGTGTATGTACATGTTCAAAAATGTACACGGAAAATAGTTTTAAGATTTATCCTTATTTTTGTTTATATGTATATTTGTCTGTGTATATGTGTGTGAATTTGGGAGTACAGCAGTCTGTGGAGCCCAGAAGCAGTTCTAGGTAACGCTCACTAGGAGGAAGAGGAGCATGTGAGCTTCCAGACTTCTAGGACTCCAACAGTGGATATCTACACAGTTAAGACATCTCTCCATACTCAAAGGATAGTGTTTTTATTAACATCTTCAAATCATTTTACTTTTACCCATTTTTTTCGAGGTTTGCCTAGAAGTCATAGTTATCCACATGCCTCTGAGACCTGAGAATTGACAGAATCCATGTACCACCATACTGGGCTCACTGTAGATTTTTATCTTTTATATTGCACAAGGTTCATTCAGGTGTTACTTACATAATGGAACTCAAAATAGTATTTAATCCTTCATAGTTTGCTTCATCCATGTCCATAGCAGAATCTAATTCATTCAGTTATTAAACTTTACATATCAAAATTAGAGTATTATCTATAAAGGCCATTTTGTGCATATTTCTTAATAAATTTTTATTCATAATGATGGGTAGAGATTGAGTGTAGAATTTTCCTTATTTGCTTTACAACTCTGATAACTAGGATGAGGCTCACTGGCTTTCTAAGAATTTACCATGTGAGTGACAGAGTCCTGAAATGTCATGGATAGATTAAGGAATGGGAGCGATATCTCCAGAGCCCTGATTCTCCACCACAGATCCATCTCTGTGCCCTGGTATCCTGGGAGCAGTGTCTGGGGACAAGTTGCTTACCCTGATACTTGTAATTGTCTTGTTGACAACATCCTTCTGAGTCTTAGTCCAGATGTTGATCTGGATGACAGAGTCAAGGAAGCAAAGGAAACCAAAGACCTATGTCTACCACTGATTGTCCAGCTCTGGTTCCTATGCTGGGCTTCCCATGGCCTCATTGTTATGTCATAGTCCTTTCCTGTCCAGCTAAGTCCACAGCAATAAGCCTTGGCTTCCTGGAGATCTTATCTCATAGATATCTGAGGGAGGATAAAATATCAGAATGGGAGGTGATGATATAGTGCATTTCCCCAGGGAACATAGAGGATATGAGAAAGGAGCTGAGTAGGATAAAGTGCTATTGACAGAACTCTGATGATTCCCAGCTCAGACATTGTGGCAATATCTCCACATGACACAAGGCTGATCCCTCTACAGATACCCAAACCCAGGCTTCAAACACAATACTCTGGACACCCATGTGGTCCCTCTAAACACAAGATATTACCCAACTTGGGAGTGAAATGGCCACCATTCTATATCTGTGCGACTTAGGACCCAGGTGTCTTTTCTAATACCCTCCCTTTTATTGAGTCCGATACCGAGCTGACGTCCCCTTGCCACAAACCTGTACACAGAGCCATCATTTCATTGTTCTGATCTTATCTTGGTGCCAGAATCTGGGGCTGTGCCATGGGGCAAGCCACATGGTTGTATAACTGTGTCTTAGGCAGGGTGAGAGATCGGCAACCAACAGGAATTCTGGATAGTGCAGACTCCCTGTACCTGAGATGCCCACTCCCCTGTCTCCAGAGGCTGTGAGGTCTGATGTGACTAAGATTTTATCTCCATAGACTTGGTGCTGTGTTCCAGGTATAGAGGGTGCTCTAAGAGAATCTGGGTTCAATTCTGCTGGCCTGGAATGTACAGGATGTCACACACACACACACACACACACACACACACACACACAAACACACACACATGCACACGAAATAGAGAAGATCTTCAGCACATGAACAAGCAGCCTGCTTTCCTTCTCTAGTCCCCACTTTTAGGAGATTGCCTCTCAGATTTACTCTCTAATAAGTAATGCAGAATTTGCCAGGTAAGTCACCTTGTTCCAGGCCCTTGGATTCAGCAATGAAAACCAGGTCAAAATCACCACCCTAGGATTTTGAAAGAAGGCTTAGTTGGTAAAAGTGCTACCTACTCTAACAATGGACCTGTGCTCATTTCTAAGCACACCCAAAGGGCCACTCATAACCTCCCATTACTCCACCTGTGAGGAATTTGATGTACTCTTGCAAATTCGACAGGTATCCCCAATCAATTAGCATGTACTACACACACACACAAACATACACATAAGTAAAAACTAAAAATAAACCATAAAAACCAATGCCCTCGGTCAGAAACAAGTTTGAGTATTAGTGAAGTTGTCATCCATGCCCACTGGTGGTGTGGATTATTCTGTTTTTCTATTGCTGCGATGAAACACAATAAGTCAAACCAAATTGAGGAAGAAAGAGTTTATTTTATTTGATAAATCCCAGGTCACAGTCAATCACTGAGCAAGTTAGAGCAGGAATTTCCAGCAAACAAGCAAAATCCCTGAAGAATGCTGCTTACTGGCATGGTCAGCCTGCCTTCTATATCATCCAGGAACAAGTGCCCAGCCTTTGTTTCATGAACAGTGAGTTGGGTCATCCCACATCAATTATTAATCAAGAAAATGTCCTACTTACTTGCCCCCACCCCAGGCAATCTGGTGGAAGGATTTTATCAATTGAGGTTCCTCCTCCCTGATAAGTCAAGCTTCGGTCAGATAAACAAAACTAAAATAAAAGTCAGAACAAGGTTTGAATGATAAAATCTCCTCTAGGCTCAATTCTTTACTCACTTGGTCACATCTGGTGGTGCTCCTGGGAGAAGTTATCAAACTTCCTGAACTAGAGTCCAGCTGGAGGAATCCTTCATGTCCTGAAAATGTTCTCTCACAGTCACAGCTCAGCTTCACAGTGAGGCCATGGTGAGGACCCTAATAAAACAGTCATCTGAGATACCCACACCCGTACTGTGGATCACCTGTCACCTACCACTTGCCCCCTCCTCTATGAACACTGTCCTTTGTGACCATGCAGAGTGTCTTTTCTCCTTGTTCCACACAACACATAAACTCCAGGCTGGTTTGCACTTTTGAGACTGTTTGCAGTTCTTTGATGGTTTCTACATGGAAACATTCCCTTTTCTTATGTAATAGCCCTCAACAAGTATCAGTTAGATTTAGTGATCACTGCAGAGTCCAATTCTCCACTGGGGAAAAAAGAGAGTTCAGTTAAGATAACTCAGATAAGTCAGTGAAAAACAGCAAGGCCCTTGAAGAGGCTCTTTCTGTCTTGAACTCTGGACTCACACACATAGTTCTGAGAGAAAGTTGTGGATCCTGAATTAGAAGTAGGATGGTGTAGGGTGCAGGACTCCTCATTTTCATTTTTTGTTTTCCTTTCCTTTTTTTTTTTTTTTTTCTTTATGTAGTACTGGCTATCCTGGACTCACTTCGCAGACGAGGCTGGCCTGGGACTCAGAGATCTGCTTGCCTCTGCCTCCTGAGTGCTTGGATTTAAGGTATGTGACATCACCACCTGGCTTCTCATTTTGCTTTGCAAGTGGAGTCTGGGTCAGTACTGGATTCTCTTCACTTTATAACCCTGATCTCGTGTATGCTGATGATGTTCTCTAAGAATTACCAATAGAAGAGAGAGAAACATGGTTAATTGGGTAATGAAAAGATCAGCCCCTGGGAACTAGGAATCACTACAGCCTGTTTTCTCTCTCCAAGCCTGATCTTTGGCTTGGTATCCCAGGAGCACTGCCTGGGGACAAGATGCTTTTCCTTGATTCACATCCTGACCTCGATCAAAACATTCTTCTCATCTCAAAAGAATGGGTAATATGTCAGCAATTCTAGAACATTTTGCTCTCAGTATGACTACACACACTTAGAAATTGTGTGGACCTCAAGGTAAATATGCTTATGTGGTTTATATCCATCCATATTGATTGTGTCAAAAACTGTTGAGTTTTGAGACATTCAAGTCATTCATAATAATATTAAATAGGTCAGACTTGAAGACCCAGGACCATTTGGTCCTATTAGAGGGGACTTGTAGCATTTTTGAATTCTGATCCTTGTGACAGGTGATCAGGTCAGGGTAAAGCAGACAGTGAGACACCAGCTCCCCTAATCAGCTCAGGTTAATAAAAGGAATGCCTCTGAGCAGCCAGGTGTGGGAATCTTTTTTATCTGAGATTAATTAGAAACAAGTTTCAGTCTACCTATGACTGATGAAATAAGAAACCATGCATGCTTTCTGGTGTTAACTTTCTCTTTTACTTCATCTTAAAAACGGTCTCTGACGCTTTCTGTCTCCACACTGCTTCAGATCTCCACACTGCTGCATACAGCTACATACCTTTACATACACACATTTTTCACATGGCTACACATCTCTCTTTTGCACACATTTTACTTCTACATGTCTTTTCTGTACAACTGTGTCTTCCTTGTCTCCACACAGTTACAAATCTCTGCCCAACAACAGGCAAACATCTCATTCACTTAGCTCTCAGCATACATCACCTTACACAGTTCCTAGGCACAGCTCCTCTCTCTACGAAGCAGCAGCTCTTTCACACACACTGTCTCTCTCATACACACACACACATCCTTCTGCATTGTTCACTCACGTGTGACTCACTCATGCACTTGCTCTCATGCTTCTTCATCATCTCTCACTCAGCACACACACACACACACACACACACACACACACACTTCACTCACATTCTGCAGCAGTTCTCATATAGCAGCTATACATAGCCTTCTCTCTCCACACCACCACTGCTGAAATCTTACAGCCAAACTCTGGACACTTATGAGTTACCTTTTCAGGGCCTTACCCATTCATAAAACACAAGAGAAGTCACATAGTTTCTCTTAGGCTAATAATGTCACATTGACCCATGCACATAGCTCTAAGTTGGTGAGGGGTCCCAGACATTAAACAATTGGCTGAAACTTGAGCAGTTAAGGTATGTGCAGAAAGGAAGCTACTGTAAGGACTATGTCTTGATGTAAACAGCCTGGCCTTGATTGAGCAATTAACAACACCTGGGAATTAGTCTTTGTGTCTATTCTGTAGGGGTAGTTTAGTCTGTTTTGGACTTGTTCTGAGGTCTTTGCAAAATGTGTAAAGGCTGTCTTTGAGACTGAGAATACTGTTACTTTCCTGTGTCAGAAAGAAGAATATTCTCATATTATTTCTATACATCGGAGATACACAGCTTAAGCAGATATCATAACCTGACCATCCACAACTAGAAGTATGCCCAAACATGTAAAAGACACTACCTAAGGGCTGTAGAAAGCAGCCCACAGCTGTTCTTATCAGCGAGGCATAGCAATGGCACCTAAAAAGTTACAGATAGAAAATAACCAGTTTCCACAGCCAGTGACTTTACAGCTTTGTCATGGGGACTCCCCATTGGGAGTTATACCTCGGGTGGGTTAACTTGTCAAACACTAGTTGTTACCTGCTGTACACTGCCATGGCCTTCAGCACCAGGGGTCCCTCAGAGTCCTGTCACAAGTTGCATTAGCAGAAGTGGGGTCTCAGGCACATTGGGAAAGTCTTGGCATGGTCCTAGTTAACATTTCTTTATTGATTCTCTTGCTCAAGTCCCTTATGCTACACCCAGCGAATATGACTATACATCCTGGGACTCAACTTACTCTGCAGAAGAGTCTGCAAATATAGTCACAGACTTTCATCCTCTCTGGATAACATAGGCCAGTTGTGATAGCTATTCTTGGTTGTCACCTTGACTAGACCTGGAATGAACTACTTCCAGAAATGGAGGGAACATCTGTGATCCCAATCATGAGGTGAGGAGACACCTTTAATCTGGGCCACATTTTCTCT
Source organism: Peromyscus leucopus (assembly GCF_004664715.2). Lineage (NCBI taxonomy): Eukaryota > Metazoa > Chordata > Mammalia > Rodentia > Cricetidae > Peromyscus > Peromyscus leucopus. The sequence continues at coordinate 17,681,449 of NC_051084.1, forward strand.
GTAAGCCTTTATAAAGGCAATGGAAGAAGGAAGGTTTTGATCTTTGCCTGCTTGTCCTCACCTTGCTAGCACATCCATTCCTTCACTGGCATTGGTACCTACTTCTTCTGCATTCCAGCATATACTGAAGACCAGCTGAATTCTAACATGGAGAATGAATTTGTGCAGTGACCCCTCACATGGATGGAATGTGGGAAGAAGAATTGCTGAGAACAACTAAGGACAGATACTGTGCCATCTGCTCTGAGAGGAGAGCCCTTGTCCCCTGAGGATTCCTCCTCAGCAGGGAGCAGCCTGGAAAACTAACTCAATCTTTCATCAAAAGGAGAAGAGTGTCATGGGTTTTCTAATTCAACAAGAGAGAGGGACTCTCCAGAGGGCTAGGCCTTCTCTCAGGACACTTCAGTCTGTCAAGTAAGTAGCAGTTCCTTCCACTTGCCTTGTGAACCAGGAGCTCTCTCAGGCCTTTTCACTATCCATGTGCTGTGGAGCTCTGACTCCAGTGTTGCTGAGTCTCTCTGTCTTGACCCTGTCAGAACCAGAAGTCCAAATTCCTAGAGGGATATGCAGAGTCTCCTGCTCTGGGATGACTCATGCTGATCCTGAAACTTTCCAAGGAATACATTACCCCATGTATATCCTGAGATTAGGCTGATGTGTGGGGTCTGCACAACTAATTCAAGCCAACTGTCCCATCCATTCCCGAAGGTACTTACATTAGCACTGATGGATCTTCATGAAGGATTCACAACACCTAAATATTCCAACTTGTTCCCCTCGGACATCCTAAAAATGTATGTGAACAATAAGGGCAGAGTGAATGGGAATATCACTCTAAGGAGCTGGACCCTTGAGCTTTACCGGACTGAGATCACTCTAATTTGGAAGACAGATGGGAGGAAGCAGACTCTGGATATGGAGGTGATAGGGACCTGCCCTGCAAGGGATGGGATCTTCCAGAAGTGAGCAGCTGTGGTGGTTCCTCTGGGGAAGAACAGAGATACACATGTCATGTGGATCATGTGGGGCCACTAGAGCCTATCAACATGAGATGAGGTAAGGACTGAGAGTGACCACAGGGTAGAACAGAGTGAGAATGGGAGTCCTTGGGAGAACTGGATCAGGGTCATGACTGATAGCTGGAGGTCAGAGGCCTCACTCTTCCTTCCATCTTCTGTCAGAGCCTCCTCAGTTCACTGTCCCCATTGTGGTCATTGTTACTGCCCTGGTTCATGGAGCTGTGCTATGGGAGCTGTGGTGACTTTTCTGATATGGAAGGTGAGGAATGACTGTAAGCAATGCCCTGGGTCTGAGTTTTTGTCTCTGAGAACACATCAAGCCCAAGCTGAGAGTGTGCACTGCCACATGAGAGCAAAGTGTGAACCACACAGTAGCTTATCCAGTCTTGTGCAGATGTGCTGACATTAAAACTATTGTGAAGCATAAAGGAAATAATGAACAGATTCATCACTGCAGTGATAGAGGTAGCAGTGACCTGATCCTCAGCTCTCAAAGGTCAGATGGAAAGTTTCCTGCTTAGAATAGATTTTCATGAGTCCAGGTAGTTCTCTTCATGTTCAATCCTCCATCATGTTTCCTCATTTCTCTCTGGATCTGCTGCAGTCACAGTTCTAGACACTTCCCTGAGAAAAGGACCAGGATTTTTTTCTAGACCCACTTGACCCTGATACCAAACGACCTCTTAAAAGGGTTGAATCTCAGGGGTCAAGGCTGAGGTAGCCATGCTCATGTTTGCCTCTGAGTATAGTGGGATTCTTCCTGAGACACTATTGTTAGTGCAGGAAGTAGTCCATTCAGTGGCTCTGCCAGCCCATAAAACCCAATCAGGACCTTGTCAAAGCCCACATGAGTTGGAGGAGATATGAGGTGGATGAGCTCTTCCAGGTCTCTAGTCAGTGAAATCATAAGGGTCTCTGGGCACAGCCCCTACCATACTTACCTGCAGTCTGACCATGACTGACTGCCCCATCTTTAACCAGTGGGAAGAAAACATCCTGCTAGTATCCAGGGAGACGGTAGGGTCATGAGCGTCATGAGGAACCCCCTGGTCATCATCCCAGGAATGTTTCTTAACTGTGACTGCAGATCCAAGGGAGGGAAGGAGACAAGATGGAACATAGAATGTGGACTGGACCAACTGTCTTCTGCAGGTCTGTTCTCAGCAGCACCTTGCTTTCTTTCTAACCCCAGGCTTTAGGGAGCCTGGAGTCTATCACCTCCATCATTAGGGCAATGAAGCTATCCATTATTTTCTATGCAATTTACATAGGTCCCAGGCTGAGTAAGCACTTGTATGTGAATACAAATTTCCTCTTACGGACAGAGCACATACAAAGCTTAGGCTTGAAGTCCCAGGGGAATAAAACCAGGACCCTGACCATTCCTTATATTCATTCCCTTTCTTTAATCATAAAAAAAAAGACCAAAGCTCCCATAACCACTGCTTCAAGAACCTGGGTAGAAACAGTTGCCACGATGAAGATGGCATGCTGAGGAAGCTCTGACTAGGACTCAGAAGTAAGAGTGAGGCCTCTAACCTCCATCTCTCAGTCCTGATCCTGCCCCAGGTCTCTCAAGGGGCTCCCACCTTCTCTGTGAGTGGGTTTTGTGCTCACAGACACATCTTAGCATAAATGACTCATGATTCACATGAGATGTATGTCTCTGCTCAGCCACAACTGAGGCACAACTGCCCACTTCTGGAAGCTTCTGTCTCCTGCAGTTCTGATCAAAATCATCTCCATATTCTGAGTCTGGTTGTTCCTATCTCACTGCCAGTTCAGGGTGATCTCAGCAGGTAGAAACATAGGGTTATGCACCTCAGGATAATTTTCCTTCAGATGTGAGTTCAAGGGTCACAATTGTTTGGGGGTGGTGTTCGTCTCGAGACATTAATTTCAGATCAAATTATTTGACATTCTTCGTAGGAATCCAGCATTGCTCAAGGGACCATCCTTGGAGAGATGGGAGAGCCAGGCAGGAAGAAGTGTGCAGATACCATCATGTAGCCCAAAGTCAGTATCTGCTAATGTATTCCTTGGAAATTTCAGGATCAGTATGAGCCAGCACAGAGCAGGAGACTCTAGATCTCCTTCTAAGAAAATAGACTTCCAGTTCTGTCTGGTCCAGGGTGTGTGTTTTGGATGGGAGTCTGGGGCAGTGTTGAAAATCTGGAACCCTGGAGTCAGACCTCCAATGTCATTGTGTGTGGTCAGGGAACAGGCCTGAGAGACGGCATGGTTCACATCCAAAATGGAAGTAATCTGCTGCTTCATTGACAAACTAAACTGTCCTGAGAGAAGTGTGACCCTCTGGAGAGTCCCTCTTTCACACTGAGTCAGGGTACCCAGGAGCACTCTTCCCCCTTTCATGCACACATAGTAAGTATTCCAGCTGCTCCCTGCTGAGGAGGAAGCCTCAGGGGACAGGAGCTCCTGTCTCAGAACAGATGGGAGTTTCTTTCCTTACCTTCAGCTTGGTGGGGGCATAGAAGCAGACAGTCTGACATGGTGCTTAAGAGGTAGCTGAGAGTCCCATCTGATCTGCAAAGTGCAGGAAGCAAGATTACGCCTAGTGTGGGCATTTGAATCGCCCAAGCCAAGTCCCAGTACCCGCCTCTCTTGACAAGAACATACTCTCTCAAGACTTTAATGTTTCAAGTTCCATGATTTCCTTAGAAGCCCACAATAGTTAAACATTTTTCTTTGTATTCATTTTCCCACCATAACATCTTCACCCCAAAGCAATGATTCTTTTATTACTGTTTAACACAGTTTCAAGTAAGCAGAGCATGTTTCACCCAATTCCTTTTGTACTGTCAGGCAGCTGTTTGTGGTTTCAGGGGAACTGATTTCTATTCTTAATTGTACTCTAGAGAAACTTTAAATGATGCTCAGTTCACCATCTATTTTCCTTTACACACAATATGGTCATTTAATTTCCTTTACAACTTTGTTTTTCCAAGGTGCATACTGGAGCCTGTGACTAATTATGTAAGGTATGTGACCAAGGAACTCAAGCCTAGCCTTGGGTGTAGTGAAATAATTGTTGTCTTTGATCATCAGTCTGTTCCACAGTTAGAATTCATGGCTCTATAATGCATGAAATTTCTTTGTTCTTGTTTTCCATCCTCTGCAAATCTCACATCTAACAAAGCAGAAGGTAACTTTGGGCCTGTATTTGCCCTTTCTGTATCTCTTATTGGAGTGATTGGCAGAATAACCGAAATCATGTTCCTCATCATCTTTAACAACTGTCCTAGCTATCTGGTTTTATTATTTTTTTTTAGGTTAAATCAGAAAGTCCAATTAAATCATACATCTAATTAATCACTGATCTTTAAATATCATCTGCATTGTGATCTGAAGTAAATTGCACAATAAGAATAGGATTTCCCCAAGAAACATCACACTTTATTGGATACAGTGGGATCCCATCATATAGTAATCCCACCATGCCAAACACGGCAGACACAGGACAGCGCAGGCAGGAGGAAGCACAGCAGAAGCAAGGGGCGTTCAGGAAACATCCTCCGGGGCCTTGCCTCTCCAGGATGGGCTCAGAGAAGCTTTGTTATCCTCTGGGCTGTGTTCCCTAAGCTCCATTGCTGCCTGCAGCTCCTCTGACATGGTCATTGACAGGGGCCCTCAAGGGATGAGTAGAGACTGACCTGGTCAAGACCCTTTTCATTTGTAAGCCTGACTTCAGGGAGGCTGCTTGCCTTTTTCCAGAATTCTTTCTGGGAATGACAGAGATTGGTGGATGACTAATGGAAAAAGAAACTCCAGGGAGCTGCATCTCTAGAATCCAGCTTTCCCACCTCAGACCCAGCTCTGGGGCTTAGTAGCCTGGGAGTAGTGTCTGGGCACAATGGCTTATCCTAACTTACTGATCCTTTTCACAACATCTTTCTGAGTTCTGCTCAGGGGAGAATAAGTCAGTAATTTCCAATCATTTTAATGTCAAGATCTCTACACAGTTAGAAAGTAAATGGACCTCTATGTAATTTGGCTTATGTGGATTTTTTTCAATCCATATTTATGATGCTATGAACCAAGAGTTTTGAGACATTTTCTTCATTGAAGATATTAATAACTAATTGCATGTAAGAAGTATTGTGTATTCTTTTTTGTTTTATCAATAAATGAAGCTGATGGGTCAGATGTTATGGTACTAACCTGAAAGATCCACAGTGCAATGGAGAAAACAATCAGCTGCTCTCCCCTCCACATTTTCAGATAGAAAGTCCCACAGATGTTTGCAAGCCTCTCCTTATTCCAGAGTCTCTCTGTCTTCCTCTGAGTTGTCCATGAAAACTCTATGGATCATTCCAGCCAGCTAACTGTGGACTCCACATTCTAACTCAAGGTTTAACTCCATTGACAGTCTTGGAGAGATAATACAACCAAATCTGTTTAGACAAAGAAGGATATTTTAAGAGGACTAAGTATTTTTCAATGCTTAATTCTGGGGAATTTTTTATGGAGGTTTACATTCTAGCAAATACTTTTATATTTCCCACTAAAAAATGTGTGGATTTTGTGTCTTTTTACCAGATTTTCATTAAATTTAAGAAAATGTAGCTTAACAGAAATATGTAGGTTGTATATATTTTATGATTATTTGTCTCTGTGTGTGTGTGCATACTCTACTCATGTACAGTTGACTGTGAAGGTCAGAGAGGTCACCATAAGCACTGGAGCTGCATCTACAGGAGGTTGTGAGTTGGCTAATGTCTGTGCTGGGAACCCAACTCTGGTCCTTTGCAAGAACAGCAAGTGCTGTTCACTGCTGAGCCCTCTCAGCTGCTGCAGGAGGAATGTTTTCATTAACATCTTCGGATGATAATAGTTTTTTGGAGACAGGGTCTTACTATGTAAACCTTCCTGATCTGAAACTTGCTGTGTAGATTATGCTTTTCTGGAACTCAATGACATCGCCCTGCCTCTGTCTCCTGAATGCTGAGACTAAGGGAACAGGGAAGGGGCTGGAGAGCTACCACAGCAGCTATAAGCATTGGCTGCTCTTCCAAGCTACCTGTGTTAGATTCATGGATCTACATGGTTGGTCACAACTCTTTGTGACTCCAGTCCCTGGGGACCCCATTCCTTCACCTGGAGTGCTCGTGATGTGTAGACATACATGCAGGCAAAATAGCCATGCCAATTAATGCCATTAAAACTTAAGAATAAATGTCTGGGTCCAGTACACTTGTGCTCCTTATAGAATTTTACATTTGCTATTTCTCTAAATTGACACAGGCAATGCTTCAAGATTGTCTACACTGTGGATGGACTTGAAATATCACTGAATTCTACATCCTCTGCTTCATCTGTGTCCATAGGAAAGTCTTGTACATTGAGTGGGTGCTATGTTTATAAATGTTAATTTTCATGGAGAGGAGGTTTGATCAAGTCCTTAGTTCTTATAGTATTAACACACTTAATTAAAACTATGAAAAAGTCAATTGTCAATATCACAACATGTCTCTAAATCACAAGTGTAAGAAGTTATTAAATTTGTTTGGAAAAATTCAAATTTCAGAAATACTAATGTTCTCTGGAGGGCTTGGGCTTTAATCATGGATGTGGCTGACCAGGAAGGGGACTGGTGGGCACGGACTGATTCACACTGTTTAAAGTGGAGGAAGAGAACATAGTCATTAATTATTTTCTAAGTGAGTGTGAGTTGGCAAGAAGAAAAAGGGAACCACCAGCTGTATAGGACAGTGTCTGGATGGTCCCTATTTTGAACAAGTAATTGTTTTTAGGGAGTTTCTTTGTGTGCATTTTCCTGGCATGCCATTCAGTCCCTGTGGACAGGAGTCCAGAGATGCTGATGAGCCTGAATTTCTGGGATGTGAGCATGAACCTAATTCCAAGTAATTTCCAGTGTAAACAATTCTATTTTCTCAAATTGATTCTTTTAAATGGGAAATGATTCCATGTAATTTAGGCTCTAAATGCCTATAATACAGTTTATACCATTTTTTGATAAAAAAAATTCTCAAAGTGTTTGTTAACAAAGTATTTACACTAGAACAGGATGTGTTAGTCACATGCTTTTAGTCCCAACACTTCAAAAAGTTATAAACATCATGAGATAAGGATCCAATCTACATGAGACCCTATCTGACTACAACAATAACCACAACAGAAGTGCACACAGTAACTGTACATTTCCTACTTCTGTATGTCACTTGCTAAATTCCTGCCAACTCTTATAGACACAGATAAGAAGACATACTTTACACCTTCTCTGAAGATTTCTGTGTCATGGAACACACCTGTAATGCCAGCACTTAGAAGTTAGGACTGGGAAAATGCAGAGATCAAGGATAAGAAACCCATGATGGAGGAGGACACACAGGTACAGACAGAATCTCCAGGCAATAAACTGAGAAAAGTCGGTAACTGCTGTGAGAAGAGGTGGGTGATGACCAGAAAGCTCTAGTTTATTAGCAGATTAAAATGGCAAAAATTGAAGTGCAAAAATGGGAGGAACCTCCTCATGTCAGGATTCTAAAGATGAAATGGAGACTCAGAGTGAGTCACTGGACCTGTTTGGTCTTCTTCCCACTGTGGCCACATTTAATCAGCATCCTTTCGCTATTTTTCATTTTATGTATGACATTAGTTGCCTTATTGTATTGGCCAATCACAGCTTATTACCCCTGTCAGAAAATAGGCTTTGACCCTAAAATATCTCTTGACAATTGCATGGAGATTCCTTGGTCAAGTGTCCACACGTCTTGTAGGACAATGAAAGAAACACCTCTGTTTTTAGAAACAGGGCACCTGGAAAGAATGACTCCAGATACATACTCAGTATTGAAGACAGGTCTCACTCCCTGTAGATACAGAAAACAAAAACAGATGAGTCTGGGATGCCCACTTCCTCAGGATGGAGGACAACAGGACATACAGCAACAGTCCTCTAAATCTACAGGGAATACTGTACCAGGAATCTTAAAAGTTCTTATTAATGAAATCAAACCTGGGGCCAGATATTGGGGTTAATCCTGGAAAATCAGAGAAACAGAACAAGCCACAGCTACTTCACCTTGCCAGTTCCTCAGCAGATCCTGTTTCCTCAGACTGGAAACCTATGAGTCCTCATCCAGAATGAATCTCAACTGAACTGCTACTCACAACCTGAAAGATTAACCAGCCAAATGCTTCTAGTTTCTGATTTTCACGCCTTATATACCTTTTTGCTTTCTACCACCACTCCCTGGGATTAAAGGCGTGAGTCACCACACACTTGGCTGTATCCTTGAACACATGGATTTCTGCCTCTGGAATGCTAGGATTAAAGGCCTGGGCTACCACTGCCTATCCTCTATGTTTAATATTGTGGCTGTTCTGTCTCTGACCCCAGATAAATTTATTAGGGTGCACAATATTTTGGGGAACACAATACCACCACAGAATACTCTTCAAGTTTGGGAACAGCTGTCAGAAGTAGTGAGTGAGGACCAGACATCTCTAAAAATATCAGCAACTTAAAGAGGGAAATTTTACAAACCAGAAAAGGAAACATCCTGAGTTCCTAAAGTAGAATTAGTGTGTTTATAGAGGACCCCCACTCTGTGAGAAGGATTTTCCAGAGCTCTGTTTAAGTCAGATCCAAAACATCTCTATAATTCTAACAGGAAGAATTATTTAAAGGACACTAAATATACAGCAAGTGATAAAAAAAAAAATGGCCACACTTCCAGAACCCTGGGTTCAATTCCCAGCACAAAACATACAACCATCTCGATCCAGACACAGGGTAAACAAAGACCTTTTTGCCACCCCAGCCACTGAGCATGAACATGGTGCACAGAAGCACATGCAGAAAAAATTATCATACACAATAAAGAGGAGCCAGGCGGTGGTGGCACATGCCTTTAGTCCCTGGTTCTAGGAGGCAGAGGCAAGCATACCTCTAAATTGTAAGAGAGAACTGCAAGAGGTTAGCTTCAGAGCAAAGAGCAGAGAAATATCGTAACTGGAGGTGGTCTAGACTAGTCTTTAGCCATTTTAAAATTCTGATCTTCAGGATTATACTTCTCCAGAATTTCCAAAGGGACTGACAGAGACTTGGTTTTCTGAGTCATGGAAAGATTAACTACTGAGAGAGGAATCTCTAGGGCCCTGATTCCCCACACAGACCCAGCTCTAGGGCCTGGTATCCTGGGAGCAGTGTCTGGGGACCAGTTGCTTATTGTGATCTCTGTACTGGTCCTGTTCACAACATCCTTCTGAGTCCTAGTCCTGATGCTGATGTAGCTGACAGAATCAAGGAGGGAAAGTAAAATAAAGGCTACCTACCTCACTGAAGTGTCCATCTCTGGCCCTGATTATGGGGTTTCATTGCCTCACTGCTGTGTCACAGTTTTTTATTGGCCAGCTGAAGCCACCTTACCCTGCACTAAGCCTGACTTCCTGGTGATCAGAGATCACCGGGATCTAGGGAAGGTGAAGGAATTTAGGATGGGAGTTGGCTGCTCTGTCAGTGGCCATACACACCATGCCCAAGGAAGGCCATGGGTAGAAATAGTAGGAGTTGAGAAAGAAAATGTACCAATGATATATCTCTGATGATTTCCAATGCAAAAATCACCCCAGTGTCTCACTATGGCACCATGTGGCCCTCCACAGACCCTCAAGACCCAGACATGCAGCACAACACTCCGTATACCCATGGGGAACTTCTAAACAACATCATACCATCTAAGTTATGGCCACCATTTAATATATCTAAGATTAAGGACCCGGGTGTGGTGGTATTGTATTCCCCAAAATATTGTGTACCCTAATAAACTTATCTGGGGTCAGACAACAGAAAAGCCACTAGATACTTAGGATAGGCAGTGGTAGCACACGCCTTTAATGCTAATATTCTAGAGGCAGAAATCCATGAGTTCAAGGATACAGCCAACCATGGTGACTCTTGCCTTTAATGCCAGAAAGCAAGCCTTTAATCCTAGGGAGTGATGGTAGAAAGCAGAAAGGTATATAAGGCATGAGGACCAGAAACTAGAAGCATTTGGCTGGTTAAGCTTTTAGCTGGTTAAGCTTCAGGCTTTCAAGCAGCAGTTCAGCTGAGACCCATTCTGGATGAGGACTCAGAGGCCTCCAGTCTGAGGAAACAAGATCAGCTGAGTTGGCCAGGTGAGGTTAGCTGTGGTTTGTTCTGTCTCTCTGATCTTCCAGTGTTCACCCCAATACTTGCCTCAGGTTTGATTTTATTAATAAGAGCTTTTAAGACTCTTGCTACTTCTGGCTCCCAACGTTCGTGGTACGAATTCATGAAAAAGCTGCTTTGCCTGTGGCCTTGTGGTCTCCAGCTCAGGCCCAAGCTACACTCAGCTGGTTGGGGTGACAGATGCTAGTAGGATTTACTAAAGGAGGGAGAGGCAGGAGGATCCCGAGTTTGAGGCTGGCCTAGGAGGCTTGGGAAAAGCTTCGGCCCTGGGCTGAACCACAAACAGTGGTGGAACCATGGAGGCAAAAGCTGCTGCTCTGAGTTGCTGGCTCCTTCTCATTGTGTTTGTGACTGCAGTGATGCTGCTACCTGGAACCAAGGGTTTACTGCTGCTTCTTTAGAGAAGAATTGTCAGGACCATCGTGTTACAAGAAAGCATCGACAAAGGTCAGTTTGGAAAAGTTTGGCAAGACAAATGGTGGGGAGAAATTGCTGTGAAGATTTTCTCTTCTAGGGAAGATCATTCGTGGTTCCAAGAGAGAGACATTTATCAGACTGTGATTGCTCCAAACCACAGAGGAGGCACACACACACAAAAAAAAAATCTGCAGGGGATGATGACCACGCCTAACAGCGACTTTGAAATCTTCGAAAAGATGGCAGGAGCCCACAGTGAAAATTCCACATGGAATGTGATGAAGCCATTAAGCTAATTAACACCACCAAAAGATTGACTTTGGACTACAAACTACTCAGGACAATTTGAGATGGCTAGCTGAGATGATCCAGCCTGACAGACTACTTGGACAAGGACTTGTGACAAGCCCTGTACTTTTTAATTACGCAGTGCCTGGACAAATGATACAGGACTTGACAATTAACCCCAAAATTTCCTTGTCAGGATTCCCTAAAGATGCCTTTGCCCCTAGAAAGCAGGAAGTAATTTTAAGAAAACAACGCCCACATTCCCAAGAGGTGGGATGGGAGGTTTTTGGTCGTTTGAGTTATGGATATTGTCATTGTTTATGATGGTTGGTTAAAGTTGTCAATTGTTAATGATCAGGAAAGAAGCTAAACAAGGAGATTAGATTCAGAGTTAAGAAAAAGAAAAAGGAAAAAGAGAATATAGATTTGAGGTAGATGATTGACTCTACTCTGAGAAAAAGATAAAGAAATAATAAAATAGTGTCTTAGAATGCTCCTGTGACCTGTGCCTGGGAGAGAGAACCCTGCCAGCTCCTTTTCTTTTCTTTTTGGTTTTTTGAGACAGGGTTTCTCTGTGTAGTTTTGGTGCCTGTCCTGGAACTCACTCTGCAGACCAGGCTGGCCTTGAACTCACAGAGATCTGCCTGCCTCTGCCTCCCAAGTGCTGGGATTAAAGGCATTTACCACTAGGACCTGGCTACTCCTTTTCATTTTTAACAGTGACTTTTGTTTTTTACCAAAGAATAATGTGTTGAAGAAATTTGGGGTTAGCTTGTAAACCCTGAAGACTAGAAGCAACGATTGAGGTCGCTCAGTTGCTCTGTCTTGAGTCAGATGTCGCTAAGTTCTCAGGACCGCTAATCTTCTTAGTCATCTCTCTGTTCACTGCTCTCTACAGTTTCTGTTCTTTGTCTTTACAAGGCTGTCTTACCTGGGAATTGTGTCATCTATTTTTTTGTGTATCTGAGAGGCTGGCTAGAATCTGAGGCCCAGATAAACATTGTGAGGACTTAGAACCTGGCTAACCCATGTATACCAGATAGCCATTCCCAGCTCCAGTACAGGACGTTGGAGCTGACATTTCTTTATTCAGCAAAGGCTGAAAGCAGCTGTCTCAGAAAGGCCTGGCTTTCAAAGGACAGCTGTAGACAAAGAGGTCAACACAGAAAAGGAGGTCTGGGATCCAGAGGTGGCGTGGCAGCAAAGGCAGCAGATAATGGCAGCTTTAAACTCGCAGACTGCCGTGCAGTTCCAGCAGTACGCAGCCCAGCAGTACCCAGGGAACTACGAACAGCAGCAGATTCTCATCCGCCAGCTGCAGGAGCAGCACTATCAGCAGTACATGCAGCAGTTGTACCAAGTTCAGCTCGCACAGCAACAGGCAGCGTTACAGAAGCAGCAGGAAGTGGTGGTGGCCGGGGCTTCCTTGCCTACATCATCCAAGGTGAATGCAGCTGGAGCGAGTGATATGGTGTCAGTTAATGGGCAGGCCAAAACCCACACTGTCAGTTCTGAAAAGGAAAGTGAGCCAGAAGTGGCAGAAGAAGCCTTGGAAAATGGACCAAAAGAATCTCTTCCAGTGATTGCAGCTCCATCCATGTGGACAAGACCACAGATCAAAGACTTTAAAGAGAAGATCCGGCAGGATGCAGATTCTGTGATTACAGTCCGCCGAGGAGAAGTAGTCACCGTTCGCGTCCCCACTCATGAAGAAGGCTCGTACCTCTTTTGGGAATTTGCGACAGACAGCTATGACATTGGGTTCGGGGTTTACTTTGAATGGACAGACTCTCCCAACGCAGCTGTCAGTGTGCACGTCAGTGAGTCCAGTGACGAGGAGGAGGAGGAGGAGGAGGAAAATGTCACTTCTGAAGAGAAAGCCAAAAAGAATGCCAACAAGCCTCTGCTGGATGAGATTGTGCCAGTGTACCGGCGGGACTGTCACGAGGAAGTGTATGCGGGCAGCCACCAGTATCCAGGGAGGGGAGTCTATCTCCTCAAGTTTGACAACTCCTACTCTTTGTGGAGGTCCAAGTCAGTCTACTACAGAGTCTATTACACTAGATAAAGCCCATGTCACAGAGCCTGGAGTCCAAGGTTGGGCAGAAGATGACATTTAATTTCTTTTGACTTTTGTGGCACATTGGAGTCAGTGTTTACCTTCTTGATTTTGTTCTGATGGTTTATGAACTCTTGCTGGGAACCAGGATTTCCTGAGACTCTTAGCATTGATGCTCTGAGGTTAAAAGCCGTTCTGAAGACTCATCTAGCCCTTGGGTGCTGACCAGCAGAGCCACTAGTGGATACTGGAGTTACGTGAGCTACATGTTAAATATTCAGTCTCCAAAATAAACGTCCCAGCGTTGACCCGACCTGGCTGGTGGTTAGTCCATTGCTGTCTGCTCCATGTGTCCTGCCAGAGCCCGCTGTTACAGCTCTAATTGAGAATGCTTCTCTTGTAGTCTGCATCAGCTCCAACTGAATGAAGCTCAGCAGTTTGAAACTTAAAAACTCAAGACTTCACGGATTATAGTAGAAAAAGAAATGGCCTCAACTTGGTCTTACCTGAGTGACCCAGGTTGTTTTTGTTTTGGATACAGCTATTTAGTTAGTTATGTTACAAAGAATTATTTTCTGAGAGAATCTTAAACTTAGAATGTTCCAACTCAGTAGATAATTGACATGTCAGGATACATAGAACACCTCAGCATCCTTCCTACCAGGTCCTCAGCTCTCAGGCTTTTTCTTCCATTTGCCATTCACACTACTGCTAACAAAACTAGTTGATTTTGTTTTGATATAGCTTTGTGAAACATCTCAAATTGAAATTATTTTCTGGAAAAAGCATACAGCCAGGAGTTTTATGAACTCAAATTGGCACCTACTGAATTAAAATATGCAAAATCACTTTAATGTAATTGAGCATTTGAGGAGTACCATTGCACTAATAGAAAATCACTGCCAGGGACAGTCCAGATTTCTTTCTGTGTATTATTAGGGCACAAACTCCACGATCCAGTTTGGAAAGACATACTAGAGAAAATTGGAAATGCATAGGCCCGTGCTTAAATGTTACAGCTTTAATCTGTATTACGACCTACTGGTGGGAAAAGGTACATCTTTGGTTTTCTTATGAAAACAAATCCACATTGATTATTTTCAATTTGTGTGAGTGGTTAAGTATCCAGAGGGAGGGAGATGTAGATAGATAGTGACAGAGACAGTGCACACCTTGTTACTTTGTCACTGAAACCAAGACTTCCTTTTGACATCACAGACCACTTCCACAGGGATCCCATTGGCTGGCTGCAGTCTGCACAGTTCACTACACAAGGCTGTTAGAGGTTTTCACATGCTGCATTTCTTCTGTTTTTAATACCTGGTTTTATAGGTATTTAACTCTGTTCTCTTTTGGTTGTTAAGAAACTGGATTGTTTTCTCCTAACCAGTGCTTAATCTGTGTTTTGGAATTTTGATTCAGAAGTAGTCGAATGACTATGCTGTTACATCCAGAATATTCGTTAGGCTGCTCTGCAGCTCTTCTGCATATATAGAAACCACAGAGTTAGGATTTTTTTTTAATGAGAAAAAATACTGTATTTAAAATGTAAAATAAACTTTTAAAAAGCAGGCACTAAAAAAAAAAGAAATAATAAAATAAATGGGAAGATCACTGAATCTACACTAAAAAAGGGTAAGATATAAAAATGACAAAAGGTAGATTACTGAATCTATTATGAGAAGAAAAAACACTTTTAAAAAGGAATTACTTGTTTTAAATTGGATAAGTAATGAAATTTTTTGAGTTTATCAAATGTTACTGGACTGTACATTGTTAATATATAAATGGAGTTTTGACTGTATGTATTGTATATACTTATTAGATAGTTTTTCTTGTATTAGTTATAAGCTTTTTTTAATTTTTGACAAAAAGAAGAAAAAATGTGGTAGTATTGTGTTCCCCAAAATATTGTGTACCCTAATAAACTTATCTGGGATCAGACAACAGAGAAGCCACTAGATACTTAGGATAGGCAGTGGTAGCACACACACCTTTAATCCTAGCATTCTAGAGGCAGAAATCCATCTGTTCAAGGATATAGCCAAGCATGGTGACTCACACCTTTAATCTCAGAAAGCGATCCTTTACTCCCAGGAAGTGATGATAGAAAGCAGAAAGGTACATAAGGCGTGAGGACCAGAAACTAGAAGCATGTGGCTGGTTAAGCTTTCAGGCTTTGAAGCAGCAAAGTTCAGCTGAAACCCATTCTGGATGAGGACTCAGGGCTTCCAGTTTGAGGAAACAAGATCAGCTGAGAAGTTGGCCAGGTGAGGTTAGCTGTGGTTTGTTCTGTCTCTCTGATCTTCCAGTGTTCACCCCAATACTTGCCTCAGGTTTGATTTTGTTAGTAAGAAATTTAAGATTCATGCTGTACCCAGGTGTGCTCAGCCTTGTGATTTTCTTGGATCCTATGTCAATTTGACCAACTCTTACCACATCTCTGTCCCTACAGTCATCATTGCTTAGTTCTGATCTTATATTAGTGTCATAGTTTGAGTCTGTCACCTGGGGCAGCTCCCATGGCTGTATAGCTATTTATTGTATGCCTGCGGGGAAATAGGCAGCATCAGATGTGCAGAATGAGGGAGACTTACTCTACCTAAGTTGTCCCTCCCTGCTGACTCCAAGGGCTGTGAGGTCAGATGTGGATCAGGTTTCAGCACTTGGCCAGAGGCTTGATGCTGTGTCCAGGTGTAGAGGGGGCTCTGGAACTTGCTGGAGGAAGGTATCCAGGCCTCAGCTGGATAGAATGTCTCACATACATGGGAGAGAACAACTCTACCACATGAACAAGAAACCTGCCTTTCATTGTCTAGGCTCCTCTTTTAGGAGGTCTGCTTCTTAGATTTACCCCTAAGTAGTGCTGGAGAATCTACCAAGTGCCTAACCCTGGAATCCAGCAAAGAGCAGTATCATGGCCTGGATTGGAAGTGTGGCTTAGGTTTTAAAAATGCTAACTGCTTTGACAGTGGACCTGAGTTCATTTCCAAACATCAACAAAGTGCTCTTCACAACCTCCTGGAACTCTTGCTCCATGGGATTTGATGTTCTCTCCTAGATACACCTCCAATCTATTGGAATATACTATACACACACAAACATACACATTAGTAAAAACTAAAACAAAACCATAAACTACTGCCCTCTGTCAAAAACAAGTTTGGGTAGCTCTGAAGGTGTCATACAAGCCCAGTGGCAGTTTGTGTTTGTCTGCTTTTCAATTACTGTGACAAATATCCATGAAGAAATTCAACTTGAGGAAAAAAGAGTGTTCTTCATGTGACAACTCCCAGGCCATATTCCATCATTGAGGTAGTTAGAACAGGAACTCAAGGGAGGAACTTGAAACTGGAACTTAAATAAAATCCTTGGAGAATGCTGCTTATTGGCTTGGTCAGACTCCACTGGACATAATACAGGATCAAATTCCCAGCCCTTTGCAGAATGAAGAGGAGTTAGGCCATTCTACATGAATCATTAATCAAGAAAATGTCCTACAGATTTGACTGCAGGCAATCTGGTGGAAGCATTTTATTAATTGGGGCTCCTCCTTCCAGATCATTTAGCTTGGGTCAAATAAACAAAACTAACTGGAAGTAGGGACATAGCTCCAATGATAATATCCCCTGTAGAGTCAACTGTCTGCTCACTTGGTCACTACTGATGGTGCTCTTGGAAAAGTTTTAAAGCTTCCTGAACTAGAGCCTAGCTGGACGAATCCTTCACATCCTGAAAATCTTCTCTACAGCTGACAGCTCACCTTCACGTAAGGCTATGCTAAACACTCAATAAAACACACACCCGACCTGTCCCACAACCAGGTGGTGCATCACCTATAGCCTGCCGCTGTCTCCTCCTGTAGGAACACTGTCCTTTGTGACTCTGGAGAGTGTCTCTCTCCTTTTTCCACACAACATGTGCAACTGAAGGCTGCTTTGCAGTCTGAGACTGCTTGTAGTTCTCCAATGGTGTCTACATGGAAACATTTCCTATTTCTCAGTGATAACCCTCAACAAATGTCAGTTAGATTCCATGATCACTGCAGAGTCCAGTTTTCCACTGGGAGAGTGTAGTTGAGTTAAGGCAGAAATGCAGATGTTGGGATGGTGAGCACCAGGCAGTCTGAGCCCTTGGTCCTCTGTGCAGAGGCTCTTTCCCTCTCAAACTCAAACTCACATAGATGGATCTGGGTCAAAGATACAGGTCCAGGAGTAGCAGTTGAAAAGTATGGGGTCAGGGGGTCCCTCCTGCTTTATAAGTGGAGTCTGAATCGGTACTGGTCTCTCTTCACTTTAGGACCCTGATCTGGTTTAGGCTGATGGACTTCTCTAAGAATAACCAGTAGAAGAGAAAAAAAGAAAAATGGTTAGTCATGTAAAAGAAAGAACTCTTAGAAAATATAAATCCCTACAACCCAGCTCCTAGCTCTAGCCCAGCTCTTTGTCTCGGTGTCCCTGGAGCAGTGTCTAGAGACAACTTAATTCACCCTGATCCCTATCCTGGCCTTGGTCAAAATGTTCTTCTGATTCCGAACACAGTGGGCAATATGTCAGCTATGCTAGAGCATTTTGATCTCAATATGTCTACACACGTTTAGAAATTATGTGAAACTAAATGGTAAACATGCGTATGTGACTTATATCAATCTATACTGACTGTCATAGGAACTGAGTATTTTGAGACCCTTAGCTTATTGAAGATAATGTCAAATAATAACAACCTGAGGTTAGAAGTTGTACTTGAGGATTGAAGCACATTTGTACCTATCATTGGGGACATGCAGTGCTTGGGAACTCTGATTTTCATGATTGTCCTTAGGAGACAATCATGTCAGAGGCACCACTCCAGTTCTACTAGCAGAACTGAGATATCAGATACGTTGGGAATTTGTGACCATTGCTCTAGGTAACTCTCTTTTCCTACTCCCTGTCCTCAGGACCAATGTGCTCCATTCACTGCACTGGAGGCTTTACCTCAGGAGTCATTCCTTTGTCAGAATGGTTTGTGTTCCAAGTAGCACCCCTGAGGCCAGGCCTGGATGATTTGTTGCTGGTGCAGTGTAGCATGAATCTTAAAAGTTCTTATTAATAAAATCAAACCTGAGGCTAGTTATTGGGGTGAACACTGGAAGATCAGAGAGACAGAACAAGCCACAGCTATCTTCACCTGGCCAACTTCTCAGCTGATCCTGTTTCCTCTGAGAAGCTTCTGAGTCCTTATCCAAGTGGATCTCAGCTGAATTGTGCTGCTCGAAAACCTGAAAGCTTAACCATCCAGATGCTTCAAGTTTCTGGTCTTCAACCTAACACATCTTTCACTTCAGGCTGTCACTCCCTGGATTAAAGGCATGAGTCACCATGCTTTGCTGTATCCTTGAACACATAGATTTCTGCCTCTGGAATGCTAGGATTAAAGGCATATGCTACCACTGCCTATCCTCATGTTTAATATTGTGGCTTTTCTGTTCTCTGACCCCAGATAAATTTATAAGGGTGCACAATATTTTGGGGAACACAATACCACCAGAGTGTAGTGTGAAGACAACCCCTACCTCTCCACCAGTTTGGACCCTGGTACAAGGTATATTAGCCAGGATGTTAGGGTACTATGGATGCTGAAAGGAATCAGCAAGATAGAGAAGAAAGAGAGATGTGAACTCTGCCCACATGTAGAAATGAGAGGACTAGGACACTGATACTTAGAATGCGGGATATGGGGAAGATGAGCAGTCTTGTCCTCTCTTGGATAGAGGATTGCTGCCATGCCCTGTTATTGAAGGACTCTGGAGTTTGCTGGGAAATGTGTTCCTTGCCTGAGGCAGGTAGTCTGTTCCACAGACACACATGCAGGAAGATCCCCATCACATGCTTCAGAAACCTGACTTATCTGCCCTGTTCCCCTCTTTATGGGCTCTGTTCCTAGTACTGCTTAACAAGAATTAGAGAATCTGCCATGTGCATTTCCTCTGGGATCCAGAGAAGCACACAAGAGACAATGCTCAACTGTGCCTTAGGGCCACAAACACACTCTCACTTGTTTAATGTTCTATTGGAACTGGAGCGAAATCTCTGCCCCCCAGGCATTGTAAAAACATATCTAGACTGTCAATTAATTTAGTTTTACAGAGAATACTATTGATTTTATCCACACCTTTACTCTTTTTTCATTTCTTTCTTTCTTTTTTTTTTTCTTGGTTTTTCAAGACAGGGTTTCTCTGTGTAGCTTTGTGCCTTACCTGGAACTCACTTGGTAGCCCAGGCTGCCCTTGAACTCACAGACATCTGCCTGGCTTTGCCTCCCGAGTGCTGGGATCAAAGGTGTGTGCTGCCGCCACCGCCGCAGCCGCTGCCGCCACCACCACCACCCGGCTACACCTTTACTCTTAATCTCTCCTCTCTCTGACCCTCTCTGTAGACAGGTTTTAACATAGGATTCTTTATTTCAATTTGAAGGGTTTCCATTTTCATTGAAAGTGATTGAGTGCTCTAAAATCCTATGCGTATGCTTTATGTAACTACTATGACATCCTCTTGAGACTTAAGCAGTTCATTCTCAGATATTGCCCAAATTATATATTCCACATATCTTTCTTTACATCAACCTACTTCCTGTCTGAAATTCAAATACTTAGTTGAAATTTCTGTAGAATGGCATTAACATAGTCGTCTTTGTCCATCCTTTGTAATAATACTTTTTTAATTAATTCATTTATTTATTAGATTTTAATGACCTCCTTTAGAGACAGGGTCTCTGCGTATAACCCAGGTTGATCTTGAAGTTGCAGAAACTTCTCTTGGCAGGGCTCCTCCTGCTGGTATTACTGGCATATTACAGCCCCTAGAGCTGTCAGAAACCAGGCTTGGACACTAACTAAATTGGTGAGAACACCACACACATAATTTGGACAATGACAAAACACTCCCTAATTGTGTCAGTGAATGTCCAATACAGAAGACAATGACACCTGACTCAAACACAGAACTGAGAACGAATGTAATTCCTTTAGAAGCATGAACCTAAAGATCTCTTAAGGGAATATCAGACTCAAGCCTGAACAGGCTGACCACCATCATGAAAGAACAGCACAGACACTGGACACAGCCTAAGAAAGGCCTGAGATCCTTTGTTCACAGGTCCTGGTGAACAGGTTTATTGAGAGAAAAGGGATGAGGAGCTAGCAAGATGACACAGGTGGGAAAGGACTATGTGAGAGCCCAGGGTGGAAGGATCAACAATTGTGCACACACCTGCTTCACATGTCTCCACACAGCCTTCAACATCAGGAGAGGTAATGGAGTTAACACAGCACACACGATTCCATAAGGTTCGGAAACTTTATTTTCTCTATCAGGTTTCATGCATTGTTAGTTCAGCAAATCAAATACCCACTCTGAAGGAAGCACAACCATAAAAATGCTTAATTTCAAGAAAAAATGAATGAAGTTGGAGCTCAGAGGAAACTAAAGTTCAGGCAGGCATGGAGGTTTGCCAGCCCAGCCTCTGTTGGAGCAGCAATGATGACTGGGGAAGGAATGGTGATCAGTGTGTGGATGGGACTTATTGCTGCTCAGGCAGGACTGAACTCATCACCTGTTCACACTGTGCTCTCAGGACACAGACACATAGTCACAGTCAGATGCAGGAAAAGAAGTCATCAGGTCTTGAAGCCACAGTGGGAAAAGAGAAAACAGAATAAATCCTGTTAGGCTGAGTACAGCTCTCTTATCCTGTAAAAGAGAAAAACAAGGAAGAAATTCAGATCAGTGTCTTCAATGGTGACATTCAGAACATCTCATCACACATTCAGACTGTCCCAATCCCAGGAGTGACCACAACCCAAAGTTCTATCCTCTGACCTCTTCCTGACACCAGGCCCTTGAGGGTGTCACTTTTTAAAGCTGAAACAGAAAGCAGGACATTAAAGAAACTTTACCTCCCAGTGGAAAGTGATACAAGAGCAGATCAAAGCCTCTGAAGATGGCACTAAATGAGGAAATATGGGCTGCCTGAGAACCTCCATGGCTCCTGTATATACTGCCAAGGGTGTCTCAGGGAAGAGCCCCTAGTACAATGACTGGCAAGCCTGAACAAGGCTGCTTCACCATTTGCCCTTGGAAATAATCCCTTTTATTAGAGGTCATGGAAGCAACAGGATTAAGAGGCCTAGAGGTATCTCCTGGTCCTTATCAGAGAAGTTTCTAGAACTGTGACTACAGATCCAGAGAAAGATGGGGGAAACCTGATAGTAGAATGAACATGAATAAAACGAATTGGATTCCTGGTGATGTGTTCTAAGTAGGGACCATTACATCTGACCTCTGAGGGCTGAGGATCAGGACTCTGCCATCTCTATCATTGCAGTGATAAATCTGTTCATTATTTCCTTCACAATAGAGTTAATGTCAGCACATCAGCACAAGACTGAATAAACAACTGTGTGGAGGAGTCTTTGCTCTCGTGTGACAGGGCACACTCTCAGCTGAACTTGTTATTCCCATGGAGACATGAACTCAGACCCTGCCCTTTCCTTACCTTTAGTCCTCCTCTTCCATAACAGAAAAGTCACCACAGCTCCCATAAACACAGCTCCAAGAACCAGGCCAGTAACAATTGGCATGATGGGGACAGAGGGAGGCTCTGACAGAGAATGGAAAGAACAGTGAGGACTCTGACCTCCAGATTTCAGTCATGACCCTAGTCCAGTTTGACCAAAGGACACCCACTCATTGTAACAGGCTCAGTGATCACACCTACATCTTACCCCATCTCACAGTAATGGGCTCAGGCAGCCCCTCATGGTACACATGACATGTGTATCTCTGCTGCTCCCCAGAAGGCACCACCACAGCTGCCCACTTCTGGAAGGTTCCATCTCCTGCAGGTCTGGTCTCTATGTCATCCATGTCCATAGTCTGATTGCTCCCATCTCTCTGCCAGGTTATGTTGATTATAGTATGATAGAATTTCATGGCCCAGCACCTTAGAGTAGTTTTCCCATCATCTCTGACCTCGTGGGTCACATGTATTTTTGGGATATCTGATGGGAATAAATTGGAATATTGAGGCTTTTTTATTCTTCCTAAAGATCCTATGCAACCTTATTTTGCATGGGTGGGACAGCGGCTAAAAGGAGATATTCAGATCCCACATATCAGCATAATCTCAGAATAAAATGGGATAAGCTATTTCTTTGGAAAGATTCAGAATCAGCATCAGTCAGCATAGAGCAGGAGACTTCTGTGAATACGGACTTCTGGTTTTGACTGGATGGTAACTGAGACTCAGTGACACTGGACTCAGACCTCCAAAGTACATGGACAGTGAACAGGCATGACAGAGATCATGGTTCACAAGGCAAATGGAAGGGAGATGCTGCTTAATTGACAGAGTTATCTATCCCGAGAGAAGGCTTAGGCCTATCAAAGTCACTCTCTCTTATTGAATTAGGAAACCCATGACACTCTTCCCCCTTTGATTTAAGACTGAGTTAGTCTTCAGCTTCTCACTGAGGAGGAGGAATCCTCAGGGGACAGGGGCTTCAGTCTCAGAGCAGATGTGGCAGTTTCTTTCCTTACTTGTTCTCAGCAAAATCTCCTTCCCATACTGCAACATTGGGAGAATAAACTGCACACATTTACAATTCAGTAATTTCTTCACCTGTTTTACAAAATCCGACTCATTCCACTCGTGGCTCAGGTTAGTGGCAGCTTTGCCAACTGTCATCCAAATGCTCCTGTTCACAGTCAGCATAAGGACATCACTGGGTTCAAAGAATAATTTAAATTGTCCATCTCCGTAGTACCCTCCAGGCAGTACATCACAGGACATCAGGATCTTGAGTGTATGATATCCTGTCCAAGACCCAACTCTCAGCCAAGCTCACAGGACCAGGTCCCTTGGGGCCCTCCCACTTGGCCTTTGTAAATGGCCACATTTAGCTTAAATTGTACAAAATATCAGGTCAGTATCCCAAGGCTCTCTACAGCCTAGTCTACATGGGTCCCATTTACGGGAGCAAATCTTGGATATGGGGAACAGGACTGGAGAACTGGAGCAAACCCGTTGCAAGCTTGAAATTAAGGATTTCTGATTCGGGTTAACTCACCACCTTCATTTTCATTGTAGAAGTGAAGCATTTTCTTCATAGCATCCTTGTAGATGTCCATTGAGCTTAGGATGTCCTGTGTCCTCTTCTCCCAATACTCTGGCTCCTGCTGATCCACCCATGGTGCACAGTGCTCCAGTCTTGGAGTCTCTGCTCTGCTGTTGAATCTCTCAACATGAAGATCATCCAAGTAGACATCAAATATGAATTGAGGCTCCAGGAGGTGAGGCCCGGTGATGAGAGCTTGCAAAAAGCTCAGAGAGTGTGAACCTAGGTACAGTGGGCCTTTAGATCTAGAGCACCCCATGTAGTTCCCTATGAAGCTCCCCACATTGCTCCCAGGGGAGAAGGGAAAAGGGGACAGGGGTTATATTATAAAAATAAACCAGGGACCATAAGGTATTGGCTAGGCTAGGCAAGAGACAGATTTTCTTGTGCTGCAGTCCCAGGGGTAGAGTCCTTTTTTCTCCCAGGTTAGGTCCTTTCCCTCCTGACACCCACACTCACCCTTTGGATGCCTGGTCAGGGCCAGGTTGGCCAGGAGCAGCAGGAGGAAAGCCTCTCGAACAAAGGTCTTCATCCTGCTTGAAGAGTGGACACTGAGGTTCTGCTAGTCTCTGTTCATTTTATAATCATGACATGGATGAGGCTGATTGGCTTCTCTAAGAATTCCCAACGGTAGTGATAGAGAGCATTGTGGAAGAGGAACCTCTAGGGCCCTGTTTTCCCAGCTCAGACCCAGCTCTGGGACTTTGGACTCTAAGAGCCGTGTATGGGGACAAGTTGCTTACCCTGGTTGTTGTCCACCTCATCCTGGTCAAAATATCCTTCTGAGTACAGCCCAGAGGCCATTGAGCCAGCATTTCTCACACTGAGATGTCAGGATGTCTAGAGTCTTAGAAATTGATTGACCCTCAAAGGTATTTATGCTTGTGTGGATTATATCAATCCCTGTTCACTGTGGTAGGAACTGAGAATTTTAAAACATTTCTTCATTGAACATTAATGACAAAGTGCATGTAAGCAAAATGTCAACAAAAATTAATGACTGTTTTCCAAAATACAATGATATGGTGAAACAAATGGATGTTGACATGCCTGCCTATATTATCCTCTCCTCTCCCACTTGACATATCTTGGATTCTGATTCTCCTCTTTAGAATTTTAGTTTTATGTATAGTGTATGTATCTTCTCAAAAAGGTACATGAAAAATAGTTTTAAGATTTATCCTTATTTTTTGTTCATAATTATATTTGTCTGTGTATGGATGTGTGAAATGTACAGCAGTTTGTGGAGGCCAGAATCAGCTATAGGTAACCCTTCAAGGAGGAACAAAAGGATATGAGCTCCCAGACATCTAGGACTCCAACTGTGGATATCTACACAGTTAAGACATATCTCCATACTCAAAAGATAGTGTTTTTATTAACATCTTCAAATTATTTTACTTTTACCCATTTTTTTTAGGTTGGCCTAGAAGTCACAGTCATCCACATGTCTCAGTCCCCTGAGAAATGAGAGAATCCATGTACCACCATTTTGGGCTCACTGTAGATTTTTATCTTTGATATTTCACTAGGTTTTTCAGGTGTTACATTATGGAACTCAAAACATCAAAGAATCCTTCATAGATTGCTACATCCATTTTCATAGGAGAATCGAATTCATTGAGTTATTAAATTTTACTTTTCAAAATTAGAATAATATTGATCAAATTCATTGATGTTCATATTTCTTTTTTGTTTGTTTGTTTTTTCTTTTTCTTTTTTTATTTTTTTCTTTTATTTTACAATACTATTCAGTTCTACATAACAGCCACAGATTCCCTTGTTCTCCCCACTCCTGCCCCCCTCCCCTTCCCCCAGCCCACCCCCCATTCCCACTACCTCCAGATCAAGGCCACCCCCAGGACTGAGATCGACCTGATAGACCCAGTCCAGGCAGGTCCAGTCCCCTCCTCCCAGATTGAGCCAAGCGTCCCTGTGATGTTCATATTTCTTAATGAATTTTTATTCTAAATAATGGGTACAGATTGAGTGTAGAATTTTCCTTATTTACTTTACAACTCTGATAACTAGGATGATGCTCACTGGCTTTTCTAAGAATTTACAATGTGAGTGACAGAGTCCTGAAATGTCATGGATAGATTAAGGAATGGAAGCGAGAGCCCCAGAGCCCTGATTCTACACCGCAGATCCATCTCTGTGTCCTGGTATCCTAGGAGCAGTGTCTGGGGACAAGTTGCTTACCCTGATACTTGTAATTGCCCTGTTGACAATATCATTCTGAGTCTTAGCCCTGATGTTGATATGGATGACAGAATCAAGGAAGCAAATGAGTCAAAAGACTTATGTCTACCACTGAAGCATCCACCTCTAGTTCCTGATCTGGAGTTCACTTGGCATCACTGTTATGTTATGGTTCTTTCATGGCCACCACAGTCCACCTTCAATACTCCTTGGCTTCCTGGTGATCTTATCTCACAGATGTATGAGGGAGGCAAAAACATCAGGATGGGAGGTGATCATACAGTCCGTGTCCTCAGAGAACACAGAGGAGATGAGGCAGGAGCTGAGTAGGATAAAGTGCTATTGACAGAACTCTAAAGATTCACAGCTCAGACATTGTGGCAATACCTCCAAATGACACACGGCTGATCCCTCTACAGATACCTAAACCCAGGCATGAAACACAATATTCGGGACACCCATGTGGGACCTTCTAAACACATGATATTACCCAGCTTGGGAGTTAAATGGCCACCATTCCATATCTGTGAGACTTAGGACCCAGGTGCCTTTTCTAATACCCTCCCTTTTACTGAGTCCTATACTGAGCTGGCCTCTCGTGCCTCAAATGTGTCCACAGAGCCATTATTTCTTCTTTCTGCTTTACTCTTGGTGCCAGAATCTGAGGCTGTGCCATGGGGTAAGCCAAATGGTTGTATAATTGTGTCTTCGGCAGGGTGACATATGGAAAACAATAGAAATTCTGGATGGGGAAGACTCCCTGTACCTGAGATTCCCCCTACCCCCCTGTCTACAGAGGCTGTGAGGTCAGATGTGGCTCAGATTTTATCTCCATAGACTTGGTGCTGTGTAGCAGGTATAGAGGGTGCTCTAGGAGAATCTGGGTTCAAGTCTGCTGGCCTGGAATGGACAGGATGTCTCAAACACACACACACACACACACACACACACACACACACACATGAATGAGAGATATCTTCAGCACATGAACAAGCAACCTGCTTTCCTTCTCTAGTCCCCACTTTTAGGAGATTGCCTCTCAGATTTACTCTTTAATAAGTGATGCAGAATCTGCCAGGTAAGTCACCTTGATACAGGGCCTCTGTTTCAGTAAGGAAAACCAGGTCAAAATCACCACCCTAGGATTTTGAAAGAAGGCTCAGTTGGTAAAAGTGCTACCTACTATATCAATGGACCTGTGCTCATTTCTAAGCACACCCAAAGGGCCACTCATAACCTCCCATTACTCCACCTGTGAGAAATTTGATGTACTCTTGCAAATTCGACAGGTATCCCAAATCAATTAGCATGTACTTCACACACACAAACATACACATAAGTAAAAACTAAAAATAAACCATAAAAACCAATGCCCTCGGTCAGAAACAAGTTTGAGTATTAGGGAAGTTGTCATCCATGCCCACTGGTGGTGTGGATTATTCTGTTTTTCTATTGCTGCGATGAAACACAATAAGCAAAACCAAATCGAGGAAGAAAGAGTTTATTGTATTTGATAAATCCCGGGTCACAGTCAATCACTGAGCAAGTTAGAGCAGGAATTCCCAATTAAAAAAAAAAAAAAAAAAAAAAAGAAGCAAAATCCCTGAAGAATGCTGCTTAGTGGCATGGTCAGCCTGCCTTCTATATCATCCAGGAACAAGTGCCCAGCCTATGCTTCATGAACAGTGAGTTGGGTCATCCCACATCAATTATTAATCAAGAAAATGTCCTGCTTACTGGCCTCCTGACAATCTGGTGGAAAGGTTTTATCAATTGAGGTTCCTCCTCCCTGATAGGTCAAGCTTCTTCGGTCAGATAAACAAAACTAAAATAAAAGTCAGAACGAGGTTTGAATGATAAAATCTCCTCTAGGCTCAATTCTTTACTCACTTGGTCACGTCTGGTGGTGCTCCTGGGAGAAGTTATCAAACTTCCTGAACTAGAGTCCAGCTGGAGGAATCCTTCATGTCCTGAAAATGTTCTCTCCCAGTCACAGCTCAGCTTCACAGTGAGGCCATGGTGAGGACCCTAATAAAACAGTCATCTGAGATACCCACACCCGTACTGTGGATCACCTGTCACCTACCACTTGCCCCCTCCTCTATGAACACTGTCCTTTGTGACCCTGCAGAGTGTCTTTTCTCCTTGTTCCACACAACACATAAACTCCAGGCTGGTTTGCACTTTGAGACTTTTTGCAGTTCTTTGATGGTTTCTGCATGGAAAAATTTCCTTTTCTTATGTAATAGCTCTCAAAATATATCAGTTAGATTTAGTGATCACTGCAGAGTCTAGCTCTCCACTGGGGATAAGAGAGAGTACAGTTGAGTTAAGTCAGATGTCAGGAATCAATAGCCAAGCCCTTGAAGAGGCTCTTTCTGTCTTGAACTCTGGACTCACACACATAGTTCTGAATGAAAGACTTGGATCCTAAATTAGCAGTAGGATGTTGTAGGGTGCACGACTACTTATTTTCATTTTTTTTCTTTATGTAGTCCTGGCTATCCTGAAACTCACTTTGCAGACCAGGCTGGCCTGGGACTCAGAGATCTGCTTGCCTCTGCCTCCTGAGTGCTTGGATTTAAGGTATGTGCCATCACCACCTTACTTCTCATTTTGCTTTGTAAGTGGAGTCTGGGTCAGTACTGGATTCTCTTCACTTTATAACCTTGATCTCGTGTATGCTGATGACGTTCTCTAAGAATTACCAATAGAAGAGAGAGAAACATGGTAATTGCGTAATGCAAACATCAGCCCCTGGGCACTAGGAATCACTACAGTCTGTTTTCTCTCTCCAAGCCTGATCTTTGGCTTGGTATCCCAGGAGCAGTGCCTAGAGGACAAGGCTTTTCCTTGATCCATATCCTGACCTTGATCAAAACATTCTTCTCATCTCAGAAGAATGGGCAATATGTCAGCAATTCTAGAACATTTTGCACTCAGTATGACTACACACACTTAGAAATTGTGTGGACCTCAAGGTAAATATGCTTATGTGGTTTATATCCATCCATATTGATTGTGTCAAATACTGTGAGTTGAGACATTCAAGTCATTTATGATAATATTAAATAAGTCAGACTTGAAGACCCAGGACCATTTGGTCCTATTAGAGAGAACTTGTAGCATTTTTGAATTCTGATCCTTGTGACAGGTGATCAGGTCAGGGTAATGCAGACATTGAGACACCAGCTCTCCTAATCAGCTCAGGTTAATAAAAGGAATGCCTCTGAGCAGCCAGGGGTGGGAAACGTTTTCATCTGAGGTTAATTAGAAACAAGTTTCAGTCTACCTATGACTGATGAAATAAGAAACCATGCATGCTTTCTGGTGTTAACTTTCTCTTTTACTTCATCTTAAAAATGGTCTCTGACACTTTCTGTCTCCACATGGCTCCAGATCTCCACACTGCTGCATACAGCTACATACCTTTACATACACACATTTTTCACATGGCTACACATCTCTCTTTTGCACACATTTTACTTCTACATGTCTTTTCTGTACAACTGTGTCTTCCTTGTCTCCACACAGTTACAAATCTCTGCCCAACAACAGGCAAACATCTCATTCACTTAGCTCTCTCAGCATACATCACCTTACACAGTTCCTAGGCAAGCTCCTCTCTCTACGAAACAGCAGCTCTTTCACACACACTGTCTCTCTCATACACACACACACATCCTTCTACATTGTTCACTCACTCTTTACTCACTCACTCTTTCATGCACTTGCTCCCTCACACTTCTCTCATGCTTCTTCCTCTTCATCATCTCTCATTCAGCACACACACACACACACACACACACACACACACACACACACACAGACACATACACACACACACACACACACACACACACACACACACTTCACTCACACACACTTCACTCACATTCTGCAGCAGCTCTCACATAGCTGTCTCTCTTCACACCGCCACTGCTGCTCCCTCACAACCAAACTCTGGACAATTATGAGTTACCTTTTCAGGGCCCTACCCATTCTCAAAACACAAGATAAGTCATGTAGTTTCTATTAGGCTAATAATGTCACATTGACCCATGCACATAGCTCTAAGTTGGTGAGGGGTCCCAGACATTAAACAATTGGCTGAACCTTGAGCAGTTAAGATATGTGCAGAAAGGGAGCTATTGCAAGGACTATGTCTTGATGTAAACAGCCTGGCCTCAATTTAGCAATTAACAACACCTGGGAATTAGTCTTTGTATCTATTCTGTAGGGGTAGTTTAGTCTGTTTGGGACTTGTTCTGAGGTCTTTGCAAAATGTGTAAAGGCTGTCTTTGAGACCAAGAATACTGTTACTTTCCTGTGTCAGTAAAGAAGAATATTCTGGTATTATTTCTATACATAGGAAACACACAGCTTAAACAGCTATAATAAACTACCATCCACAACTATAAGTATGTTAAAACATGTAAAAAGCACTACCTAAGGATGGTGAAAGCACCCCACAGCTATTCTTATTAGGGAGGCATAGCAATGGCACCTAAAATGTTACAGATAAAAAATAACCAGTTTCCCTGGATCAAGCCCTCTGAATAGGTGAGACAGTCGATTGGCTTGATCTGTTTGGGAGGCATCTAGGCAGTGGTACCAGGTTCTGGGCTCGTTGCATGAGTTAGCTGTTTGAAACCTGGGACTTATGCATGGACGCTTGGATCAATCAGGGAGGAGGGGACTGGACCTGCCTGGACTGAGTCTATCAGGTCGATCCCAGTCCTTGGGAGAGACCTTGATCTGGAGGAGATGGGTATGGGGGTTGGCTGGGGGGAAGGGGAGGGGACAGGAAGGGAAAGAACAAGGGAATCTGTGGCTATTATGTAGAACTGAATAGTATTGTAAAATAAAAAAAAATAATATTACTGAGGAAAAAAAATAACCAGTTTCCAAAGCCAGTGACTTTACATCTTTGTCATGGGGACTCCCCATTGGGAGTTATACCTCTAAACTTGTCAAACACTAGTTGTTACCTGCTGTACACTGCCATGGCCTTCAGCACCAGGGGTCCCTCAGAGTCCTGTCACAAGTTGCATTAGCAGAAGTGGGGTCTCAGGCACATTGGGAAAGTCTTGGCATGGTCCTAGTTAACATTTCTTTATTGATTCTCTTGCTCAAGTCCCTTATGCTACACACACTGAATATGACTATACATCCTGGGACTCAACTTACTCTGCAGAAGAGTCTGAAAATCAAGTACCAGACTTTCTTTCTCTGCAGATAACATAGGCCAGTTGTGATAGCTATTCTTGGTTGTCACCTTGACTAGACCTGGAATGAACTACTTCCAGAAATGGACGGAACATCTGTGATCCCAATCGTGAGGTGAGAAGACACCTTTAATCTGGGCCACATTTTCTCTGTAAGCCTTTATAAAGGCAATGGAAGAAGGAAGGTTTTGATCTTTGCCTGCTTGTCCTCACCTTGCTAGCACATCCATTCCTTCACTGGCATTGGTACCTACTTCTTCTGCATTCCAGCATATACTAAAGACCAGCTGAATTCTAACATGGAGAATGAATTTGTGCAGTGACCCCTCACAAGGATAGAATGTGGGAAGGAGAATTGCTGAGAACAACTAAGGACAGATACTGTGCCATCTGCTCTGAGAGGAGAGCCCTTGTCCCATGAGAATTCCTCCTCAGCAGGGAGCAACCTGGAAAACTAACTCAGTCTTTCATCAAAAGGAGAAGAGTGTCATGGGTTTTCTAATTCAACAAGAGAGAGGGACTCTCCACAGGGCTAGGCCTTCTCTCAGGACACTTCAGTCTGTCAAGTAAGTAGCAGTTCCTTCCACTTGCCTTGTGAACCAGGAGCTCTCTCAGGCCTTTTCACTGTCCATGTGCTGTGGAGCTCTGACTCCAGTGTTGCTGAGTCTCTGTCTTGACCCAGTCAGAACCAGAAGTCCAAATTCCTAGAGGGATATGCAGAGTCTCCTGCTCTGGGATGACTCATGCTGATCCTGAAACTTTCCAAGGAATACATTACCCCATCTATATCCTGAGATTAGGCTGATGTGTGGGGTCTGCACAACTCCTTCAAGCCAACTGTCCCGTTCATTCAAAACGTAGTTACATTGGCACTGATGGATCTTCATGAAGGATTCACAATACCTAAATCTTCCAACTTGTTCCCCAAGATATCCTAAAAATGTATGTGAACAATAAGGGCAGAATGGATGGGAATATCACTCTAGGAGCTGGGCCCTCAACTTCTACCATACTGAGATCACTCAAATTGGAAGAAAATGAGAGCAATCAACTCTGGATATGGAGGTGATAGGGACCTGTCCTGCAAGGGATGGGATCTTCCAGAATGGGCATATAGATAGGGTGGTTCCTCTGGGGAATGCAGAGATACTCATGTCATGTGGATCAGGAGGGGATCTAGAGACTATCAACATGAGATGAGGTAAGGATGGGAAGTGACTACAGGGTCTACCACAGTGAGAATGGGAGTCCTTGGGAGAACTGGATCAGGGTCATGACTGATAGCTGGAGGTCAGAGGCCTCATTCTTCCTTCCATTCTTCTGTCAGAGCCTCCTCAGTTCACTATCCCCATTGTGGCCATTGTTACTGCCCTGGTTCATGGAGCTGTGCTATGGGAGCTGTGGTGACTTTTCTGATATGGAAGGTGAGGAATGACTGAAAGCAATGCCCTGGGTCTGAGTTTTTGTCTCTGAGAACACATCAAGCCCAAGCTGAGAGTGTGCACTGCCACATGAGAGCAAAGTGTGATCCACACAGTAGCTTATCCAGTCTTGTGCAGATGTGCTGACATTAAAACTATTGTGAAGCATAAAGGAAATAATGAACAGATTCATCACTGCAGTGATAGAGGTAGCAGTGACCTGATCCTCAGCTCTCAAAGGTCACATGGAAAGTTTCCTGCTCAGAAAAGATTTTCATGAGTCCAGGTAGTTCTCTTCATGTACAATCTTCCATCGTGTTTACTCATTTTTCTCTGGATCTGCTGCATTCACAGTTCTAGAAACTTCTCTGAGAAAAGGACCAGGATTTTTTTCTAGACCAATTTGACCCTGATACCAAATGACCTCTAATAAAAGGGTTGAATCTCAGGGGTCAAAGCTGAGGTAGCCATGCTCTTGTTTGCCTCTGAGTATAGTGGGATTCTTCCTGAGACACTATTGTTAGTGCAGACAGAAGTCCATTCTGTGGCTCTGCCAGCCCATAAAACCCAATCAGGACCTTGTCAAAGCCCACATGAGTTGGAGGAGATATGAGGTGGATGTGCTCTTCCAAGGCTCCAGTCAGTGAAACCATAAGTGTCTCTGGGCACAGCCCCTACCATACTTACCTGCAGCCTGAACATGACTGCCCCATCTTTAACCAGTGGGAAGAAAACATCCTGCTAGTATCCAGGGAGACGGTAGGGTCATGACCGTCATGAGGAATCTCCTGGTCCTTATCCCAGGAATGTTTCTTAACTGTGACTGCAGATCCAAGGGAGGGAAGGAGACAAGATGGAAGAGAATATGGCCTGGACCAACTGTCTTCTGCAGGTCTGTCCTCAGCAGCACCTTCCTTTCTTTCTAACCCCAGGCTTCAGGGAGTCGGGAGTCCATCAACTCCATCATCAGGGCAATGACTCTGCACATTATTTTCTATGCATTTCACATAGGTCCCAGGCTGAGTAAGCACTTGTATGTGAATACAAATTTCCTCTTATGGACAGAGCACATACAAAGCTTATGCTTGAAATCCCAGGGGAAGAATACCAGGACCATGACCATTCCTTATCTTCATTCCCTTTCTTTAGTCATAAAAAAGACCAAAGCTTCCATAACCACTCCTTCAAGAACCTGGGCAGAAACAGTTGCCATGATGGAGATGGCGTGCTGAGGAGGCTCTGACTAGGATTCAGAAGTAAGAGTGAGGCCTCTAACCTCCATCTCTCAGTCCTGATCCTGCCCCAGGTCTCTCAATGGCCTCCCACCTTCTCTGTGAGTGAGTTCTGTGCTCACAGCCACATCTTAGGGTGAAAGACTCATGCAGCCCCTCATGATTCACATGAGATGTATGTCTCTGCTCAGCCACAGAAGGCAGCTCCACAACTGCCCACATCTGGAAGGTTCTGTCTCCTGCAGATCTGATCACCATCATCTCCACATTTTAAGTCTGGATGTTCCTATCTCTCTGCCAGTTCAGGGTGATCTCAGCAGATAGAAACATAGAGTTAAGCACCTCAGGATAATTTTCCTTCAGATGTGAATTCAGGGTTCACAAGTGTTTTGGAGTGCGGCTTGTCTGGAGACACTAATTCCAGATCAAGTTATTCGGCATTCTTCATAGGAATCCAGCATTGCTCATGCAACCATTCTTGGAGAGATGGGAGAGTCAGGCAGGAAGAAGTGGACAGATACCATCCCTGCAGCCCAAATCAGTATCTGGATAACGTATTTCTTGGGAAATTTCAGGATCTGTATGAGTCAGTACAGAGCAGGAGACTCTGGATCTCCTTGTAAGAAAGTAGACTTCCAGTTCTGCCTGGTCCAGGGTGTGTGTTTTGGATGGGAGTCTGGGACGGTGTTAAAAATCTGGAACCCTGGAGTCAGACCTCCAATGTCATTGTGTGTGGTCAGGGAACAGGCCTGACAGACGGCATGGTTCACAACCCAAATGGAAGGGGTCTGCTCCTTCATTGACAAACTAAACTGTCCTGAGAGAAGTGTGACCCTCTGGAGAGTCCCTCTCTCATCCTGAGTCAGGGTACCCAGGAGCACTCTTCCCCCTTTCATGCACACATAGTAAGTATTCCAGCTGCTCCCTGCTGAGGAGGAAGCCTCAGGGACAGGAGCTCCTGTCTCAGAGCAGACGGGAGTTTCTTTCCTTACCTTCAGCTTGGGAAGGAGCATAGAAGCAGACAGTCTGACATGGTGCTTAAGAGGTAGCTGAGAGCCCCATCTGATCTGCAAAGTGCAGGAAGCAAGATTAGGCCTAGTGTGGGCATTTGAATCGCCCAAGCCAAGTCCCAGTACCCGCCTCTCTTGACAAGAACATACTCTCTCAAGACTTTAATGTTTCAAGTTCCATGATTTCCTTAGAAGCCCACAATAAACATTTTTCTTTGTATTCATTTTCCCACCATAACATCTTCACCCCAAAGCAATGATTCTTTTATTACTGTTTAACACAATTTCAAGCAAGCAGAGCATGTTTCACCCAATTCCTTTTGTACTGTCAGGCAGATGTTTGTGGTTTCAGGGGAACTGATTTCTATTCTTAATTTTACTCTAGAAAAACTTTAAATGATGCTCAGTTCACCATCTATTTTCCTTTACACACAATATGGTCATTTAATTTCCTTTACAACTTTGCTTTTCCAAGGTGCATACTGGAGCCTGTGACTAATTATGTAAGGTATGTGACCAAGGAACTCAAGCCTAGTCTTGGGTGTAGTGAAGTAATTGTTGTCTTTGATCATCAGTCTGTTCCACGGTTAGAATTCATGGCTCTATAATGCATGAAACTTCTTTGTTCTTGTTTTCCATCCTCTGCAAATCTCACATCTAACAAAGCAGAAGGTAACTTTGGGCCTGTATTTGCCCTTTCTGTATCTCTTATTGGAGTGATTGGCAGAATAACCGAAATCATGTTCCTCATCATCTTTAACAACTGTCCTAGCTATCTGGTTTTATTATTTTTTTTTTTAGGTTAAATCAGAAAGTCCAATTAAATCATACATCAGTGCACACAGTAATTGGATATTTCCTGCCTCTATATGTCACTTGCTAAATTCCTGCCAACTCTTATAGACACAGATAAGAAGACATACTTTACACCTTCTCTGAAGATTTGTGTGTTGTGGAACACACCTGTACTACCAGCACTTAGAAGTTAGGACTGGGAAAATGCAGAGATCAAGGATAAGAAATCCATGATGGAGGAGGACACAAAGGTACAGACAGAATCTCTAGGCAATAAACTGAGAAAAGTCGGTAACTGCTGTGAGAAGAGGTGGGTGATGACCAGAAAACTCTAGTTTATTAGCAAATTAAAATAGCAAAAATTAAAGAGCAAAAATGGGAGGAACGTCCTCATGTCAGGATCCTAAAGATGAAATGGAGACTCAGAGTGACTCAGTGGACCTGCTTGGTCTTCTTCCCATTCTGGCCACATTTAATAAGCATCCTTTCTCTAATTTTCACTGTATTTGTGACATTAGTTGCCTTATTGTATTGGCCAATCACAGCTTATTACACCTGTCAGAAAACAGGCTTTGACCCTAACATGTCTCAAGACAATAGCATGGAGATTCCTTGGTCAGGGGTCCACGGGGCTTGTAAGACAATGAAAGAAACTCCTCTGTTCTTAGAACCAGGGGCACTTGGAAAGAATGACTCCAGACAGGTCCCATTTGCTGTAGATACAGGAAGCAAAAACAGATGAGTCTGGGATGCCCACTTCCTCAGGATGAAGGACAACAGCACGTATAGCAACAGTCCTCTAGGATATACAGGGAATACACTTTAAGTTCAGGAACAGCTGTCTGGAGCAGGGAGTGAGGACCAGACATCTCCAAAAATATCAGCAACTTAAAGAGGGAAATTTTAAAAACTAGAAAAGGAAACATCCTGAGTTCCTAAAGTAGGATTAGTGTGTTTATAGAGGACCCCCACTCTGTGAGAAGGATTTTCCAGAGCCCTGTTTAACTCAGCCCCAGAATAGCTCTATAATAACAGGAAGAATTACTTAAAGGACAGTCAATATACGGCCAGTGATTAAAAACATTGGCCAAACCTCCAGAACCCTGGGTTCAATTCCCAGCACAAAACATACAACCATCTCGATCCAGACACAGGATAAACAAAGACCTTTTTGCCACCCCAGCCACTGAGCATGAACATGGTGCACAGAAGCACATGCAGAAAAAATTATCATACACAATAAAAAGGAGCCAGGCGGTGGTGGCACATGCCTTTAGTCCCTGGTTCCAGGAGGCAGAGGCAAGCATACCTCTAAATTGTAAAACAGAACTGCAAGTAGCCAGCTTCAAAGGAAAGAGCAGAGAAATATCGTAACTGGAGGTGGTCTAGACTAGTTTTTCGCCGTTTTAAAATTCTGATTTTCAGGATTATATTTCTCTAGAATTTCCAAAGGGACTGACAGAGACTTGGTTTACTGAGTCATGGAAAGATTAACTACTGAGAGAGGAATCTCTAGAGCCCTGCGTCCCCACTCAGACCCAGCTCTAGGGCCTGGTAACCTGGGAGCAGTGTCTGGGGACCAGTTGCTTACTGTGATCTCTGTACTGGTCCTGTTCACAACATCCTTCTGAGTCCTAGTCCTGATGCTGATGTAGCTGACAGAATCAAGGAGGGAAAGTAAAATAAAGGCTACCTACCTCACTGAAGTGTCCATCTCTGGCCCTGATTATGGGGTTTCATTGCCTCACTGCTGTGTCACAGTTTTTTATTGGCCAGCTGAAGGCACCGCACTAAACCTTGGCTTCCTGGTGATCAGAGATCACCGGGATCTAGGGAAGGTGAAGGAATTTAGGATGGGAGTTGGCTGCTGTGTCAGTGGCCATACACACCATGTCCAAGGAAGGCCAAGAGTAGAAGAAATAGTAGGAGTTGAGAAAGGTAATGTACTAATGATATGTCTCTGATGATTTCCAATGCAAAAATTACACCAGTGTCTCACTATGGCACCAGGTGACCCTCCACAGACCCTCAAGACCCAGACATGCAGCATAATAATTGGTACACTCATGGGGAACCTTCTGAACAATATCATACCACCTAAGTTATGGCCATCAATTAATTAATAGCTCTAAGATTAAGGACCGAGGTGTACTCAGCCTTTTGATTTTCATGGATCCTATGTAGATGTGACCAACTCTTGCCAAATCTCTCTGGTGGTATTCTGTTCTCCGAAATATTGTGCACGCTAATAAACTTATCTGGGGTCAGAGACAGAACAGAACAGCCACAATATTAAACATAAAGGATAGGCAGTGGTAGCACATGCCTTTAATCCTAGCATTCCAGAGGCAGAAATCCATGTATTCAAGGATATAGCCAAGCATGGAGACTCACGCCTTTAATCCCAGAAAGCAAAACTTTAATCCCAGGGAGTGGTGGTAGAAGGCAGAAAAGTACATAAGGCGTGAGGACTAGAAACTAGAAGCATTTGGCTGGTTAAGCTTTCAGGCTTTGAAGCAGCACAGTTCAGCTGGGATTCATTCTGGATGAGGACTCAGAGGCTTCCAGTCTGAGGAAACAGGACCCGCTGAGGATCCGGTGAGGTGAGATAGCTGTGGCTTGTTCTGTCTCTCTGACCTTCCAGTGTTCACCCCAATAACTGGCCTCAGATTTGATTTTATTAATGAGACTTATAAGACTCATGCTACACATCTCTGTCCCTACAGTCATCATTGCTTAGTTCTGATCTTATATCAGTGTCATAGTTTGAGTCTCCCCCTTGGGGCAGCTCCCATGGCTGTATAGGATTGTATGGTGGCGGGGAAATAGGCAGCATCAGATGTGCAGAATGAGGGAGACTTACTCTACCTAAGTTGTCCCTCCCTGTTGACTCCAAGGGCTCTGAGGTCAGATATGGCTCAGGTTCCAGCATTTGGCCAGAGGCTTGGTGCTGTGTCCTGTAGCATGAATCTTAAAAGTTCTTATTGATAAAATAGAACCCGGAACCAGGTATTGGGGTATACTGGAAGATCAGAAACAAGCTACAGCTAACCTCACCTGGTCAACTTCTCAGCTGGTCTTGTTTCCTAAGACTGGAAACTTCTGTGTCCTCATCCCAATGGCTCTCAGGTGAACTGCTGCTCGAAAGCTTGAAGCTTAACCAGCCAAATGTTTAACCAGCTAAATGTTTCTGGTCCTCACACCTTATATACCTTTCTGCTTTCTACCATCACTCCCTAGGATTAAAGGCTGCTTTCTGGGATTAAAGACATGAGTCACCATGCCTGGCCATTTCCAATGTGACCTTGAACTCACAGAGATCCCAGATGAATTTCTGCCTCTGGAATGCTAGGATTAAAGGCATGTGCTATCACTGCCTAACTAGTGGCTTTTCTGTTCTCTGACCACAGATAAGTTTATTAAGGTACACAATATTTTGGGGAACACAATACCACCACAGTTTTCAGGTGTAGAGGGGTCTCTAGGACTTGCTGGGGGAAGGCCTCCAGGCCTGAGCTGGATAGAATGTCTCACATACATGGGAGAGAACATCTCTACCACATGAACAAGAAACCTGCCTTTCATTGACTAGGCTCCTCTTTTAGGAGGTGTGATTCTTAGATTTACCCCTTGGTACTGCTGGAGAATCTACCAAGTGCCCGACCCTGTTCAAGGATCTGGAATACAGCAAAGTGCAGTATCATGGCCTGGATTGGAAGGGTAGCTTAGTTTTTTAAAATGCTAACTGCATTGACAGTGGATCTGAGTTCATTTCCAAACATCAGCAAAGTGCTCTTAACAACCTCCTGGAACTCTTGCTCCATGGAATTTGATGTCCTCTCCTAGATGCACCTCCAATCTATTGGCATGTACTATACACACACAAACATACACATAAGTAAAAACTAAAACTAAGCCATAAACCACTGCCTTCTGTCAAAAACAAGTTTGGGTAGCTCTGAAGGTGTCATACAAGCCCAGTGGCAGTTTGTGTTTGTCTACTTTTCAATTACTGTGACAAATATCCAGGAAGAAAAACAACTTGAGGAAAAAAGAGTTTTCTTCATGTGACAACTCCAAGGTCATATTCCATCATTGAGTTAGTTAGAGCGGGAACTCAAGGGAGGAACTTGAAACTGGAACTTAAATAAAATCCTTGAAGAATGCTGCTTATTGGCTTGTTCAGACTCCACTGGACACAATCCAGGATCAAATTCCCAGCCCTTTGCAGCATGAAGAGGGAGTTAGGCCCTTCTACATGAATCATTAATCAAGAAAATGTCCTACAGATTTGACTGCAGGCAATCTGGTGGAAGCATTTTATCAAAAGGGGTTCCTCCTTCCAGATCATTTAGCTTGGGTCAAATAAACAAAACTAAATGAAAGTAGGAACATAGCTCCAATGATAATATCCACTGTAGAGTCAACTGTCTGCTCACTTGGTCACTACTGATGGTGCTCTTGGAAAACTTTTAAAGCTTCATGAACTAGAGCCTAGCTGGACGAATTCTTCACATCCTGAAAATCTTCTCTCACAGCTGACAGCTCACCTTCACAGTAAGGCTATGCTAAGCACTCAATAAAACACTCTCTTGACCTGTCCCACAACCAGGTGGTGCATCACCTATAGCCTGCCGCTGTCTCCTCCTGTAGGAACACTGTCCTTTGTGACTCTGGAGAGTGTCTCTCTCCTTTTCCACACAACATGTGCAACTGAAGGCTGCTTTGCAGTCTGAGACTGCTTGTAGTTCTCCAGTGGTGTCTACATGGAAACATTTCCTATTTCTCAGTGATAACCCTCAACAAATGTCAGTTAGATTCCATGATCACTGCAGAGTCTAGTTTTCCACTGGGAGAGTGTAGTTGAGTTAAGGCAGAAATGCAGATTATGGGATGGTGAGCACCAGGCAGTCTGAGCCCTTGGTCCTCTGTGCAGAGGCTCTTTCCCTCTCAAACTCAAACTCAAATAGATGGATCTGGGTCAAAGATACAGGTCCAGGAGTAGCAGTTGAAAAGTATGGGGTCAGGGGGTCCCTCCTGCTTTATAAGTGGAGTCTGAATCAGTGCTGGTCTCTCTTCACTTTAGGACCCTGATCTGGTTTAGGCTGATGGACTTCTCTAAGAATAACCAGTAGAAGAGAGAAAAAGAAAAATGGTTAGTCATGTAAAAGGAAGAACTCTTAGAAAATATAAATCCCTACAACCCAACTCCTAGCTCTAGCCCAGCTCTTTGTCTTGGTGTCCCTGGAGCAATGTCTGGAGACAACCTAATTCACCACATCCATGTCCTGGCCTTGGTCAAAATGTTCTTCTGAGTCCCAACACTGGGGGCAATATATCAGCTATTCTAGAGCATTTTGATCTCAATATGTCTACACACGTTTAGAAATTATGTGAAACTAAATAGTAAACATGCCTATGTGGTTTATATCATTCTATACTGACTGTCTTATGACCTCAGTGTTTGAGACCCTTAGTTTACTGAAGATAATGTCAAATAATAGCAACCTGGGGTCAGAAGTTGTACTTGAGGACCAATGAACATTCGTACCTGTTATTGGGGACATGCAGGGCTTGGGAACTCTGATTTTCATGATTTTCCTTAGGAGACAATCCTGTCAGAGACACCACTCCAGTTCTACTAGCAGAACTGAGATCTCAGACACTTTGGGAATTTGTGGCCATTGCTCTAGGTAACTCTCTTTTCCTACTCCCTGTCTTCAGGATCCATGTGCTCCATTCACTGCATTGGAGGCTTTATCTCAGGAGTCCTTTCTTTGTCAGAATGGTTTGTGTTCCAAGTAGCACCCCTGAGGCCAGGCCTGGATGATTTGCTGCTGGTGCAGTGTGAGGTCAACCCCTAACTCTCCT
This sequence comes from Peromyscus leucopus, assembly GCF_004664715.2. Taxonomy (NCBI): domain Eukaryota; kingdom Metazoa; phylum Chordata; class Mammalia; order Rodentia; family Cricetidae; genus Peromyscus; species Peromyscus leucopus. The sequence continues at coordinate 17,722,343 of NC_051084.1, forward strand.
CCAGTTAGGACCCTGGTACAAGGTATATTAGCCAGTGTGTTAGCGTACCATGCATGCTGAAAGGAATCAGGAGGATAGAGAAGTGCTGTGGGATGTTCTGTATGTCCTGTGGGAGCCCTTCTTGGGTTCTTTGTGGCGTTACCCAGCAGGTCCGTATAGAGGATGATTAGGACCATGGGCCTGAGTGCAGGTGTCTGAGATGGTCTGCACTTGGCTGTGCTGGGGGATGGTCTGTATGTCAAGTTGTTCTGATTGATCAATAAATAAAACCTGATCAGCTGTGGCTAGGCAGGAAGGATAGGCGGGACTAACAGAGAGGAGAAATAAAAGGACTGGAAAGAGAGAGACACTGCAGCCGCCGCCATGACCAGCAGCATGTGAAGATGCCGGTAAGCCACCAGCCACGTGGCAAGGAATAGATTTATGGAAATGGTTAATTTAAGATAAAAGGAAATGGTTAATTTAAGATAAAAGGAAATGGTTAATTTAAGATAAAAGAACAGTTAGCAAGAAGCCTGCCACGGCCATACAGTTTGCAAGCAAAATAAGTCTCTGTGTTTACATGGTTGGGTCTGAGCGGCTGTGGGACTGGCGGGTGGCAGAGATTTGTCCTGACTGAGGGCAAGGCAGGAAAACTCTAGCTACAAATGGCGCCCAACGTGGGGCTAAAGAAAAAAAGGGAAGAAAAAAAAGAGGGACTAAAGAAAAAGGACAAATGAACAGGAATAAAGGCCGGTGTTATGAAAAAAAATAAATAAATACTAAAGACAAAGTCCCTTAACCAAGAGGCGCTCCAATAAAGTGTGATCTGAGAAGAATCCTCGCGTGGTGGTAAAGAGGATTCAGAACTCAACACACGGAGCAGTTACGTCGGTAAGTTCTCCAGGAACGGTGACGTCGGTAAACGCCCCACAGTTCCTAATTCTCTCTCTCAAATGAGCAGCAGCCGCCGGTTTGAGTTACTGGCGGGTTCCTGGCATGTGTGCTTGACCTGCAGTATGGCGGGAATGAGGCCTCTGCAAATGGCACATTAAGTTGCATGGTGGATTTGGCCTTTGCTAGTATAAGGCAAAAAGGGTTTCTGGGCTACACGGTGCTTGGATAAAAGCACAGACCCACAATGGCTCCCAGAGCTGGTGGTAAACGGACCACCGCCATGTTGGGAAGCTGAAGGGGGCAGAGCCAGCAGCCACAGAGCTGTTTCAGGCTTAGAAGGCTACAGTTTAAAGCAATAAGTTTGCAATAAGACAGATTCAGATGGAACAAGACTTTAAATGCTTTACAATGTGTGTAAAAATGTACATAGGCTTGGAAGAGAGAGGAAAAGGAACATAGACAGTTATATAAAGAAATAGAAAGTTTAAAAAAATAAAGTCTTTAAAGAGAAAGTAAAAGTAATATAAAAAATAAGCCACGTAAAGATGAATATTACACAGAGAATCTGGATTGTGTTGTCTTTGGGATTTTTAACTGCAGAAAAACATTTGATTGTAAAAGATGTTGAGTTAAACCAATATGTATATTTTAAAGATACCTTGACTTTAAAATTTGGATATAAGGATGTGTTGCTTTGGAAAGGAGATTCTGCTTTTGTTTCCACAGAAAGCCAGAGGCTGTGGATTTGTTCCAGATTAAGATACATCAGGTTTGACCAGCCAAGACCACCTGAAAGGTCTCCGATGACACCATGGCCCAGATGATCCAACATCTAGAATCGTTTCAAGGCAACTGGCTCAGACGATACAGCCTCACGGACTACTCCATGATCTTAAAATGTCCCCATAAGATACAGCGCCCCCCTCCAGCAGGAAGTAGTAAGAGAAGCTACGCCCAAATTCCCAAATATACCAAGCTGGCTTTGGAGATGTATAAAAGTTAAAACCTTCCTTTTAAAAAAAAAGAAAAGGGGAAGTGCTGTGGGATGTTCTGTATGTCCTGTGGGAGCCCTTCTTGGGTTCCTCGTGGCTTTACCCAGCAGGTCCGCATAAAGGATGATTAGGACCATGGGCCTGAGTGCAGGTGTCTGAGATGGTCTGCACTTGGCTGTGCTGGGGGATGGTCTGTATGTCTGCACTTGGCTGTGCTGGGGGATGGTCTGTATGTCAAGTTGTTCTGATTGATCAATAAATAAAACCTGATCGGCTGTGGCTAGGCAGGAAGGATAGGCGGGACTAACAGAGAGGAGAAATAAAAGAAGGCTGAGGCAGAGAGACACTGCAGCCGCCGCCATGACCAGCAGCATGTGAAGTCGCCGGTAGGCCACCAGCCACGTGGCAAGGAATAGATTTATGGAAATGGTTAATTTAAGATAAAAGGAAATGGTTAATTTAAGATAAAAGGAAATGGTTAATTTAAGATAAAAGAACAGTTAGCAAGAAGCCTGCCACGGCCATACAGTTTGCAAGCAAAATAAGTCTCTGTGTTTACTTGGTTGGGTCTGAGCGGAGGTGGGACTGGTGGGTGACAGAGATTTGTCCTAACTGTGGGCAAGGCAGAAAAACTCAAGCTACAGAGAAGAGAGAGAGATGTAATCTCTGCAAACCGACAGAAAAGTGAGGACAAGGACACTGCTACTGAGATCACGGGATATGGGGAAGGTGAGCTCACATGTCCTTCTTGGACAGAGGATTGCTGCCTTGTCCTGTTGTTGAAAGACACTAGGGTTTGCTGGGAAATGTTCTCCTTGTCTGAGGCAGGTAGTCTGTTCCACAGACACACATGCAGGAAGATCCCCATCACATGCTTCAGAAACCTGACTTTTCTGCCCTGTTTACCTCTTTAGGGGCTCTGCTCCTAGTATTGCTTAACAAGAGTTAGAGAATCTGCCATGTGCATTTCCTCTCGGATACAGAGAAGTACACAAGAGACAATGCTCAACTGTGCCTTAGGGCCACAAACACACTCTCTCTTGATTAATGTTCTATTGGAACTGGAAGAGAATCTCTGTTCCCAAGGTATTGCATACAGTATCTAGACTTTTTGTTAACTTAATTTGACAGAGAATACTATTGATTTCATCTACACCTTTCCTCTTGATCTCCACTCTCTGACCCTCTCTGTAGAAAGGTTTTAACATAGGATTCCTTTATTTCATTTTGAAGGGTTTCCAGTTTCATTGAAAGTGACTGAGTGCTCTAAAATCGTATGCTTATGTTTTGGTGACTACTATGAAATGCTCTAGGGATTTAAGCAGTTCATTCTCATACATTGCTCAATTTATATATGCCACATATCATTCTTTACATCAAGCTACTTCCTGTCTGAAATTCAAATACTTAGTTGAGATTTCTGTAGAATGGCACTAACATAGTAGTCTTTGTCCATCCCTTATAATATTACTTTTTTAATTCATTCATTTATTTATTAGATTTTAATGACTTCCTTTGGAGACAGGGTCTCAGTGTATATCCCAGGTTGATCTTCTACTTGCAAATCTCCTGTTGGCAGGGCTCCTCCTGCTGGTATTACTGGCATATTATAGCCCCTAGAGCTGTCAGAAACCAGGATTGGACTCTAATTTGGTGAGAACACCACACACATAATTTGCACAATAACAAAATGCTCCCTACTTGTGTCAGTGAATGTCTGATACAGAAGACAATGACACCTGACTCAAACACAGAACTTAGAACAAATGTAATTTCTCTAGAACGATGAATTTAAACATCTCTTAACGAAACATCAGACTCAAGCCTGAACAGGCAGACCGCCATCATGAAAGAACAGCACAGACACTGGACACAGCCTAAGAAAGGCCTGAGATCCTTTGTTCACATGTCCTGGTGAACAGGTTTTTTGAAAGAATAGGAATTAGGAGCTAGCAAGATGACACAGGTGGAAAAGAGCTATGTGCGAGCCCAGGGTGGAGGGTGTAATTGTGCACACACCAGCCTCACATATCTCTATACAGTCTTCAACTTCAGGAGAGGTAATGGAGTTAGCACAGGACACATGATTCCATAATGTTCGGAGTCTTTATTTTCTCTATCAGGATTTACTCATCTTTAGTTCACTAATGAAATACCCACTCGGAAAGAAGTTGCACAACCATAAAAATGCTTAATTTCAAGAAAGATGAATGAAGTTGTAGCTCAGAGGAAACTAAAGTTCAGTCAAGGGCGGGGGGAGGTTTGCCAGCCCAGCCTCTGTTGGAGCAGCAATGATGACTGGGGAAGGAATGGTGATCAGTGTGTGGATGGGACTTATTGATGCTCAGGGCAGGGCTGAACTCATCGCCTGTTCACACTGTGCTCTCAGGAGACAGACACATAGTCACAGTCAGATGCAGGAAGAGAAGTCATCAGGTCTTGAAGCCACAGTGGGAAAAGGAGAAAACAGAATAAATCTTCTTAGGCTCAGACCAGCTGTCCTATCCTGTAGAAGAAAAGAACAAGGAAGAAATTTAGATTGTTGTCTTATTTAGTTGTATACAGAAAATCTTATCACACACTCAAAATGTCCCAATCCCAACAGTGCCCGAGCCCTAAAGTTCTATCCACTGACCTCCCCTGTCCCACATCAGGCCCTTTAGGGTGTCACTTTTTAAAGCTGAAACAGAAGGCAGGACATCATAGAAAATTTACCTCCCAGTGGAAAGTGATACAAGAGCAGATCAATGCCTCTGAAGATTGCACTAAATGAGAAAGTATGGGCTGGATGAGAATCTCCATGGCTCCTGTATATACTGCAATAAGTGTCTCAGGGAAGAGCCCCTAGCACAATGACTGGCAAGTCTGAACAAGGCTGCCTCACCATTTACCCTTGGAAATAATCCCTTTTATTAGAGGTCATGGCAGCAACAGGATTAGAAGGCCTAGAGGAATCTCCTGGTCCTTATCAGAGAAGTTTCCAGAACTGTGACTGTAGATCAAGAGAAAGATAGGGAAACCTGATAGTAGATTGAACATGAGGAGGATAATTGGACCCCTGATGATGTGTTCTAAGTAGGTACTTTAACATCTGACCTCTGAGGACTGCATCAGTTCTCTGCCACCTCTATCATTGCAGTGATGAATCTGATAATTATTTCCTTCGCAATAAAGTTAATGTCAGCACATCAGCACAAGACTGAATAAGCAACTGTGTGGAGAAATCTTTGCTCTCATGTGTCAGGGCACACCCTCAGCTGGACTTGTTATTCCCATGGAGACTTGAACATAGACCCTGCCCTTTCCTTACCTTTAGTCCTCCTCTTCCATATCAGAAAAGTCACCACGGCTCCTATAAACACAGCTCCAAGAACCAGGCCAGTAACAATTGGCATGATGGGGACAGAGGGCTGAGGAGGCTCTGGCAGAGAATGGAAGGAACAGGTTCAGTCATGACCCTAGTCCAATTTGACCAAAGGACACCCACTCATGTGACAGGCTCAGTGATCACACCTACATCTTACCCCATCTCATGGTAATGGGCTCAGGCAGCCCCTCATGGTACACATGACATGTGTATGTCTGCTCCTTCCCATAAGGCACCACCACAGCTGCCCACTTCTGGAAGGTTCCATCTCCTGCAGGTCTGGTCTCTATCACATCCATGTCCATAGTCTGGTTGCTCCCATCTCTCTGCCAGGTTATGTTGATTTTAGTATGATAGAATTTCATGGCCCAGCACCTTAGAGTGATTTTTCCATCATCTCTGACCTCATGGGTCACATGTATTTTCGGAATGTCTGATGGGAATAAATTGGAAAATTCAGGCTTTTTCATTCTTACTGAAGATCCACCAATGTGCATGCAACCTTGTTTTGAATGAGTGGGAGAGTGGCTAGAAGAAGATATTCAGATCCCACATATCAGCATAATCTCAGAATAAAATGGGATAATCTATTCCTTGGGAAGATTCAGAATCAGCATCAGCCAGCATAGAGCAGGAGACTTCTGTGAATACTGACTTCTGATTTTGACTGGATGGTAACTGAGACTCAGCGACACTGGACTCAGACCTCCAAAGTACATAGACAGTGAACAGGCATGACAGAGATCATGGTTCACTAGGCAAATGGAAGGGAAATGCTGCTATATTGACAGAGTGATCTATCCCGAGAGAAGGCTTAGGCCTATCAAAGTCGCTCTCTCTTATTGAATTAGGAAACCCATGACGCTCTTCTTCTTTCATTCAAGACTGAGTTAGTATTCAGCTTCTCCGTGAAGAGGAGGAATCCTCAGGGGACAGGGGCTCCAGTCTCAGAGCAGATGTGGCAGTTTCTTTCCTTACCTGTTCTCAGCAAAGTTTCCTTCCCATGCTGCAACATTGGGAGAAGAAGCTGCACACATTTACACTCTAGGAAAGTCTTCACGTATTTTGCAAATTCTAACTTCTTCCACTCCTTGCTCAGGTATTTAGCAGCATTGCCAGTTATCAGCCAAAAGCTCTTGTTCTCAGCCAGCATAATGGCATCTTTGGGTTCGAAGATAAATTTAAATTCCTCATCTCCGAAGTACCCTCCAGGCAGTACATCACAGGACATCAGGATCTTGAGTGTATGATATCCTGTCCAAGACCCGACTCTCAGCCATGCTCAGAGGGACATGAACCAGGGGCCCTCCTGTGGCTGAGTCCCTCCCACTTGGCCTTTGTAAATGGCCACATTTAGCTTAAATTGTACAAAACACCAGGTCAGTGTCCCAAGGCTCTCTACAGCCTAATCTACATGGGTCCCATTTACGGGAGTAAATCTTGGATATGGGGAACAGGATTGGAGAACTGGAGCAAACCCGTTGCGAGCTTGATATTTGGGATTTCTGATTTGGGTTAACTCACCACCTTCATTTTCATTGTAGAAGTGAAGCATTTTCTTCAGAGAATCCTTGTAGATGTTCATTAAGCTCAGGATGTCCTGTGTCCTCTTCTCCCAATACTCTGGCTCCTGCTGATCCACCCATGGTGCACAGTGCTCCAGTCTTGGAGTCTCTGCTCTGCTGTTGAATCTCTCAACATGAAGATCATCCAAGTAGACATCAAATATGAATTGAGGCTCCAGGAGGTGAGGCCCGGTGATGAGAGCTTGCAAAAAGCTCAGAGAGTGTGAACCTAGGTACAGTGGGCCTTTAGATCTAGAGCACCCCATGTAGTTCCCTATGAAGCTCCCCACATTGCTCCCAGGGGAGCAGGGAAAAGGGGACAGGGGTTATAATATAAAATAAACCAGGGACCAGAAGGTCTTGCCTGGGCTAGGCAAGAGACAGATTTTTCTGTGTTCAATCCAGGGATGGAGTCCTTTTTTCTCCCAGGTTAGGTCCTTTCCCTCCTGACACCCACACTCACCCTTTGGATGCCTGGTCAGGGCCAGGTTGGCCAGGAGCAGCAGGAGGAGAGCCTCAGGGATAAAGGTCTTCATCCTGCTTGAAGAGTGGACACTGAGACTCTGCTCGTCTTGTTCATTTTATAATCATGATATGGATGAGGCTGATTGGCTTCTCTAAGAATTCCCAATGGTAGTGATAGAGAGCATTGTGGAAGAGGAACCTCTAGGGCCCTGTTTTCCCAGCTCAGATCCAGCTCTGGGACTTTGGACTCTAAGAGCAATGTAAGGGGACAAGTTGCTTACCCTGGTTGTTGTCCACCTCATCCTGGTCAAAATATCCTTCTGAGTACAGCCCAGAGGCCATTGAGCCAGCATTTATCACACTGAGATGTCAGGATGTCTAGAGTCTTAGAAATTGATTGACCCTCAAAGGTATTTATGCTTGTGTGGATTATATCAATCCCTGTTCACTGTGGTAGGAACTGAGAATTTTAAAACATTTCTTCATTGAACATTAATGACAAAGTGCATGTAAGCAAAATGTTAACATAAACTAATGACTGTTTTCCAAAATACAATGATATGGTGAAACAAATGGATGTTGACATGCCTGCCTATATTATCCTCCCCTCTCCCACTTGACATATCTTGGATTCTATTGTCCTCTTTAGCATTTTAGTTTTATGTATACTGTATGTATATTCTCAAAAATGTACATGAAAAAGAGTTTTAAGATTTATCTTTATATTTTGTTTATATGTATATTTGTCTGTGTGGGGGTATGTGAATTTGGGAGTACAGCAGTCTGTGGAGCCCAGAATCAGTTATAGGTAACCCTTCAAGGGAGGAACAAAAGGTTGTGATCTCCCAGACTTCTAGGACTCCAACTGTAGATGTCCTCAAAGTTAAGACATCTCTCCATACTCAGAGGCTAGTGTTTTTATTAACATCTTCAAATTATTTTACTTTTACCCAATTGTTTTTTAGGTTCCCCTAGAAATCCAGTCATCCACAGGTCTCAGTCCCCTGAGAATTGACAGAATCCATGTACCACCATAATGGGCTCAGTGTAGATTTTTATCTTTTATATTGCACAAGGTTCATTCAGGTGTTACTTACATTATGGAACTCAAAATAGTATTTAATCCTTCATAGTTTGCTGCATCCATGTCCATAGGAGAATCGAGTTCATTGAGTTGTTAAATTTGCATCAAAATTAGAGTATCAATGTCATTGTTGTGCATATTTCTTAATGAATTTTTATTCATAATGATGGGTAGAGATTGAGTGTAGAATTTTCCTTATTTACTTTACAACTCTGATAACTAGGATGAGGCTCACTGGCTTTTCTAAGAATTTACCATGTGAGTGACAGAGTCCTGAAATGTAATGGATAGATTAAGGAATGGGGGCAAAATCTCCAGAGCTCTGCTTCTCCACCACAGATCCATCTCTGTGCTCTGGTATCCTGGGAGCAGTGTCTGGGGACAAGTTGCTTACCCTGATACTTGTAATTGCCTTGTTGACAACATCCTTCTGAGTCTTAGCCCAGATGTTGATATGGATGACAGAATCAAGGAAGCAAAGGAAACCAAAGACCTTTTCTACCACTGAAGCATCCACCTCTGGTTTCTGTGCTGGGCTTTCCATGGCTCACTGTTACGTCATGGTCCTTTCCTATACAGCTAAGTCCATAGCAATAAGCCTTGGCTTCCTGGAGATCTTATCTCATAAATGTCTGGGGGAGTCAAAAAAATCAGAATGGGAGGAGATAATACAGTTCATATCTGCAGAAAACATTGAGGAGATGAGGCAGGAGCTGAGGAGGATAAAGTGCTATTGACAGAACTCTGATGATTCCCAGCTCAGACATCAATGCAATATCTCCACATACACAAGGCTGATACCTCTACAGATACCCAAACCCAGGCTTCAAACACAATACTCTGGACACCCATGTGGTCCCTCTAAACACATGATATTACCCAACTTTGGAGTGAAATGGCCACCATTCCATATCTGTGTGACTTAGGACCCAGATATCTTTTCTAATACCCTCCCTTTTACTGAGTCCTATACCGAGCTGGACTCCCCTTGCCACAAACCTGTACACAGAGCCATTATTTTTCTCTCTGGTTTTATCTTGATGCCAGAATCTGAGGCTGTGCCATGGGGTAAGCCACATGGTTGTATAACTGTGTCTTGGGCAGGGTGAAAGATGAAAACAACAGGAATCTGGACGGTGAAGACGGTGAAGACTCCCTGTACCTGAGATGCCACCACCACCACCACCCACCACCCCCACACCCCACCGCACCCCCCCACCCCACCCCCACCCCGTCTACAGAGGCTGTGAGGTCAGATGTGGCTCAGATTTTATCTCCTTGGTGCTGTGTTCCAGGTGTAGAGGGGGCTGTAGGTGTATCTGGGTGAAAGTCTGCTGGCCTGGAATGGACAGGATGTCTCAGAAACACACACACACACACACACACACATGCACACGAAATAGAGAAGATCTTCAGCACATGAACAAGCAACCTGCTTTCCTTCTCTAGTCCCCACTTTTAGGAGATTGCCTCTCAGATTTACTCTTCAATAAGTGATGCAGAATCTGCCAGGTAAGTCACCTTGTTCCAGGCCCTTGGATTCAGCAATGAAAACCAGGTCAAAATCACCACCCTAGGATTTTGAAAGAAGGCTTAGTTGGTAAAGGTGCTACCTACTCTATCAATGGACCTGTGCTCATTTCTAAGCACACCCAAAGGACCACTCATAACCTCCCATTACTCCACCTGTGAGAAATTTGATGTACTCTTGCAAATTTGACAGGTACCCCCAATCAATTAGCATGTACTACACACACACAAACATACACATAAGTAAAAACTAAAAATAAACCATAAAAACCAATGCCCTCGGTCAGAAACAAGTTTGAGTATTAGTGAAGTTGTCATCCATACCCACTGGTGGTGTGGATTATTCTGCTTCTCTATTGCTGCGACAAAACACAATAAGTCAAACCAAATCGAGGAAGAAAGAATTTGTTTGATAAATCCCAGGTCACAGTCAATCACTGAGCAAGTTAGAGCAGGAATTCCCAGCAAAAACTCAAGCAAAATCCCTGAAGAATGCTGCTTACTGGCATGGTCAGCCTGCCTTCTATATCATCCAGGAACAAGTGCCCAGCCTTTGTTTCATGAACAGTGAGTTGGGTCATCCCACATCAATTATTAATCAAGAAAATGTCCTGAGTCGGCCGGGAAGGTGCTGGCTGCAGCGCCGCGGAGTTTCCTCTGTGGACCATGTGCTGCTCTGGATGCCTGAAGCACTTGAACTGCAGGTTGGGAAGATGTGGACACCTAAATGCTGGGCTGGATTAAGTGCCTGATGAGGATGGTGATTCAGCAAGTTGGGGTCAGCATGCAGTCGGTACTTTGGTTTGGAAAACCATATGGTTCATCTCGAAGTATCGTAAGGAAAATTGGTACCAACTTATCTCTGATTCAGTGTCCAAGAGTTCAATTTCAGCTTACCAGCCATGCCACAGAAGGGAGTCCTGCCCACCCAGGAGAGGATGTGGTGGCATCGTTTGCTGATGTTGGATGGGTAGCCACAGAAGAAGGAGAGTGCTCAACAAGACTCAGGGCAGAGGTCAGGTCCAAGTCTCCAAGGATGACCAGGATGACCTTCCTTGCTTTGAGAAGCCCCCAAGCAGGCACATTTCCTTACCAAACTTGTCTCAGGATGAGCATCCTCCAAAGACAACACTGGCCAGGGAGGAGGCCTTGCAGAAGATCTCCGCTCTTGAGAATGAACTCGCTGCCCTTCGAGCTCAGATTGCCAAGATTGTGACCCTACAGGAGCAACAGAGTCTCAGTGCAGGCCACTCAGATTCCTCCACGGTAGCACCACCACCCCCTCCTCCTCCTCCCCCTCCCCCACCCCCTCCCCCACCGCTCCACCAAAGTATGTCTGCTGTTGATCTGATTAAAGAGCGAAGAGAGCAAAGACTCAATGCTGGAAAGACTTTGGTGAAGAGCCACCCAAAGCCACCTGACATGCCAAATATGCTTGAGATCCTTAAAGATATGAACAGTGTGAAGCTACGGTCAGTCAAGAGGTCAGAGAAAGATGTCAAGCCTAGGTCAGTAGATACTACTGACCCTGCTGCCCTCATAGCAGAGCTCTGAAAAAGAAGTTTGCTTATCGCTATCAACACAGTAGTCAAGGTGAAGTTGAAAGAGAAATTCCAAAGCCAGAGTCAGAGGCCACCTCAGAGCCAGCCCTGTTTGGCCCACATATATTGAAGTCTACAGGGAAAATGAAGGCTTTAATTGACTCCTAATGGACAATGAGTTCAGAAAGACTCCTGTTTCACCTGTTGGCTTGCAGAGCTGAGTTTGACTAGTAGAAATCACCAGTATTTAGTAAATTCCTGGCTGTAGTATTCATTGGTCTCCTTAACCTAATTAGGAGTAAGAAGTAGTGAAGCCACAGGAGTTGGGTTGACTCTCATGAGATGGTCAGTTCTAGAGTTCTCCTTAACACAATGATTATGACATGTTTTTAAATAGGTAGCCAGGCTTTATCTTCCAGCCTCAAAAGTATTTGTAGGGCTTCAGGATACAAACAGGCCATTTGTGGATTTTGCTGTGCATTCTCAATTCTTAACACTAATATCTGCAAATGTTTTATATGCACACATTTGGATATAAAACTTATGTAAAAACTTGTTATGAATGGCATCAGTGAGAACACTGTTATCTTCATCTTCAAGTTGATTGGTCTGTGACAAAACAGCTGGTGTACCCTGTTATTAGAGTAGAGTACTGGAGGTGGGAATGCCCCGAACAGAACTTAGAAATGTTCTCACATTTTTTTCCTCTTGGAGCTGAGTTTACATAAGCAGTAGCAAATGTTTACTGCTGAGTTTCCGTATTGCTTTCTGTTAGAGGGAAGTGAGGGCCAGGAAGGCTGCTTAAACCTCATTGCCACCCAGTACTGGGAAGCAAATGTACTTCTCAAGTGGTAACAATCAAATTATTGAATTAAAATAACTTTGTAAATAAAAGCCAGAATGTATCATCTTTCTTTTCAGTTTAATGAGTGGCCTCATGAAGATGATTTATTGCTAAATTAACAATTGTCTTAGTTAAGTTTACTATTGCCATGATGAAACACCATGAACCAAAAGTAACTTGGGGAGGAAAGGGTTTATTTCATTCACAGTTCCATAGAACAGTTCATCATCAAAAGTGGTGAGGGCAGGAACTGAACAGAACAGGAACCTGGAGGCAGGAGCTGATGCAGAGGCCATGGATGGGTGCTGCTTACTGGCTTGCTCCCCTGGTTTGCTCAGCCTACTTTCTTATAGAACCCAGGACCACCAGCCTAGGGGTGACCCCACCTACAGCAGGCTGGGCCCTCCCCATCAATCACTAATTGAGAAAATGCCCTACATCTGGATCTTACAGAGGCGTTTTTCTCATTGAGGTTCCCCCCTTCCTGATGGCTCTGGCTTGTCAAGTGCACACAAAACTAGCCAGCACAACAACACAAAATGTTAGCATAACTAAATTTATACATTTTAAATACTGGCCAACATATCCTTTACAATGAAACATTGTAATAGCTGAATAGGTGAATAGATTCCCTTTCAGCTGTTTATCATTGGTCAGCTGATGAATTGCATTATGCAGATAAACCTTAGGTGTTACTAGAAAGTTGAAAACTGCCTTTATTATCTAGGGCTTGAAAGGACTTGTTATAATTTAAAGTACTTAATAAGTTTTCATCATTTTTGTGTTTCCAATAAGCTCAACTATCTTTAATATCAGAATCTCTTACTTTGAATAAATATTTGGATTATTTAAATCTAGCAACTAGTTGTTCTTCCCAGGAGAATTAAGAGATGGGAAGTGTAGAAAGGTTTTTTAAGTTATTGAAAATATGTGTTCTAAATCTTAAAGATTGAGCTATTTTCATAGTTTATTTAGTTTAAAATGTGGTATGTTATTGATGTATATTGTTTCTAAATGTTTTATATGGTTTGAAAACTGTCTTTTATGAGATTCAGAAAATTCACCTGACCACATATTTTGACCTAAGAAACTTACTTATTCAATAATACAATATTTATATCAGTATTGAATTTGGCTAGTATTCCAATATATGAAAGTTACTATTTTACAATAAAGCAACCTGTTGAATTTAAAAAAAAAAAGAAAAGAAAATGTCCTACTTACTTGCCCCCACCCAAGGCAATCTGGTGGAAGGATTTTATCAATTGAGACTCCTCCTCCCTGATAAGTCAATCTTCAGTCAGATCAAAAAAAAAAAACTAAAATAAAAGTCAGAAGAAGGTTTGAATGATAAAATCCCTTCTAGGCTCAATTCTTTACTCACTTGGTCACATCTGGTGGTGCTCCTAGGAGAAGTTATCAAACTTCCTGAACTAGAGTCCAGCTGGAGGAATCCTTCATGTCCTGAAAATGTTCTCTCACAGTCACAGCTCAACTTCACAGGCCATGGTGAGCACCCTAATAAAACAGTCATCTGAGATACCCACACCCGTACTGTGGATCACCTGTCACCTACCACTTGCCCTCTCCTCTATGAACACTGTCCTTTGTGACTCTGCAGAGTGTCTTCTCTCCTTGTTCCACACAACACATAAACTCCAGGCTGGTTTGCACTTTTGAGACTGTTTGCAGTTCTGTGATGGTTTCTTCATGGAAACATTCCCTTTTCTTATGTAATAGCCCTCAACAAGTATCAGTTAGATTTACTGATCACTGCAGAGTCCAATTCTCCACTGGGGAAAAAAAGAGAGTTCAGTTGAGATAAGTCAGATAAGTCAGTGAAAAACAGCCAGGCCCTTGAAGAGGCTCTTTCTGTCTTGAACTCTGGACTCACACACATAGTTCTGAATGAAAGATGTGGATTCCGAATTAGCAGTAGAATTGTGTAGGATGCAGAACTCCTCATTTTTATTTTTTTTTTCTTTTCCTTTTTTTCTTTATGTAGTCCTGGCTATCCTGAAACTCACTTTGCAGACCAGGCTGGCCTGGGACTCAGAGATCTGCTTGCCTCTGCCTCCTGAGTGCTTGGATTTAAGGTATGTGCCCCCACCACCTTATTTCTCATTTTGCTTTGTAAGTGGAGTCTGGGTCAGTACTGGATTCTCTTCACTTTATAACCCTGATCTCATTTAGGCTGATGAACTTCTCTAAGAATTACCAATAGAAGAGAGAGAAACATGGTTAATTGGGTAATGCAAAGATCAGCCCCTGGGAACTAGGAATCACTACAGCCTGTTTTCTCTCTCCAACCCTGATCTTTGGCTTGGTATCCCAGGAGCACTGCCTAGGGACAAGATGCTTTTCCTTGATCCATATCCTGACCTTGATCACAACATTCTTCTGATCTCAGAAGAATGGGTAATATGTCAGCAATTCTAGAATGTTTTGCTCTCAGTATAAGTACACACACTTAGAAATTGTGTGGACCTCAAGATAAATATGCTTATGTAGTTTATATACATCCATAGTGATTGTGTCAAAAACTGTTGAGTTTTGAGACATTCAACTCATTCATGATAATATTAAATAAGTCAGACTTGACCCAGGAGCATTTGGTCCTATTAGAGGGGACTTGTAGGATTTTTGAATTCTGATCCTTGTGACAGGTGATCAGGTCAGGGTAATGCAGACAGTGTGAAACCACCTCCCCTAATCAGCTCAGGGAAATAAGAGGAATGCATCTGAGCAGCCAGGTGTGGGAAACTTTTTTATCTGACGTTAATTAGAAACAAGTTCCAGGATTTCTGTGGGCCTCTTTAGCATTTTGTTTCTTCCTTTTCTCATGTGGTCTTCATTTACCATGGTCTCCTATTCCTTGTTCTCCCTCTCTGTTCTTGATCCAGCTGGGATCTCCCGCTCTCTTTCCCTCGACCCTCACCCTTCATTGCTCCCACTCATGTACAGGTTGTTTATGTAGATCTCAGCCATTTCTCTGTCATTGGGCGATCCTCAGGTCTTTCTTGGTGTCCTGTTTTCCAGGTACCCTCACTGGTGATGTGAGTAGCAGTCTAGTCATCCTTGTTCCATATCTAGTATCCTCCTATGAATGAGTACATACCATATTTGTCTTTCTGAGTCTGGGTTACCTCACTCGGGATGACTTTTTTTAGATCCATCCACAAAGATACCCCCACAAAAGACTGCTGGCAATGGTCGAGAGACAGCCAGAACTGACCTACTCTGGTGATGGGATGGCCAAACACCCTAATAGTTGTGCCAGAAACCCCGTCCAAGGACTGAGGAATCTGGATGCAGACATCCACGGCTAGGCCCCAGGTGGAGCTCCGGGAGTCTAATTAGCGAGAAAGAGGAGGGTTTATATGAGCGAGAATTGTTGAAACCAAGGTTGGATAAAGCACAGGGACAAATAGCCAAATGAATGGAAACACATGAACTATGAACCAAAGGCTGAGGGGCCCCCAACTAGATCAGGCCCTCTGAATAGGTGAGACAGTCGATTGGCTTGATCTGTTTGGGAGGCATCTTTGGCAGTGGTACCAGGTCCTGGGCTCATTGCATGAGTTAGCTGTTTGAAACCTGGGACTTATGCAGGGACGCTTGGCTCAATCTGGGAGGAGGGGACTGGACCTGCCTAGACTGAGTCTACCAGGTCAATCTCAGCCCTTGGGGGGAGGCTTTGCCCTGGAGGAGGTGGGAATGTGGGGGCCTGGGGGGGAAGGGGAGGGAGGCAGGAACTGGGAGAACAAAGGAATCTGTGGCTGTTAGGTAGAACTGAGTGGTATTGTAAAATAAAATAAAATAAAATAAAAAAATGAAATAAAATAAACAAGTTTTAGTCTATCTATGACTGATGAAATAAGAAACCATGCATGCTTTCTGGTGTTAACTTTGTCTTTTACTTCATCTTAAAAATGGTCTCTGACACTTTCTGTCTCCACACGGCTCCAGATCTCCACACTGCTGCATACAGCTACATACCTTTACATACACACATTTTTCACATGGCTACACATCTCTCTTTTGCACACATTTTACTTCTACATGTCTTTTCTGTACAACTGTGTCTTCCTTGTCTCCACAGTTACAAATCTCTGCCCAACAACAGGCAAACATCTCATTCACTTAGCTCTCTCAGCATACATCACCTTACACAGTTCCTAGGCACAGCTCCTCTCTCTACGAAGCGGCAGCTCTTTCACACACACTGTCTCTCTCATACACACACACATCCTTCTGCATTGTTCACTCACTCTTTACTCTCTCACTCTTTCATGCACTTGCTCCCTCACACTTCTCTCATGCTTCTTCCTCTTCATCATCTCTCATTCAGCACACACACACACACACACACACACACACACACACACCCTTCACTCACATTCTGCAGCAGCTCTCACATAGCTGTCCATAGCCGTCTCTCTTCACACCGCCACTGCTGTTGCCTCACAGCCAAACTCTGGACAATTATGAGTTACCTTTTCAGGGCCCTACCCATTCTCAAAACACAAGAGAAGTCATGTAGTTTCTCTTAGACTAGTAATGTCACATTGACCCATGCACATAGCTCTAAGTTGGTGAGGGGTCCCAGACACTAAACAATTGGCTGAACCTTGAGCAGTCAGGGTAAGCACAGAAAGGAAGCTACTGTAAGGACTATGTCTTGATGTAAACAGCCTGACCTTGATTGAGCAATGAACAACGCCTGGGAATTAGTCTTTGTGTGTATTCTGTAGGGGTAGATTAGTCTGTTTTGGACTTGTTCTGAGGTCTTTGCAAAATGTGTAAAGGCTGTCTTTGAGACTGAGAATAGTTACTTTCCTGTGTCAGAAAAGGGAAATATTCTGATATTATTTCTATACATAGGAAACACACAGCTTAAACAGCTATAATAAACTGACCATACACAACTATAAGCATGCCCAAACATGTAAAAGACACTACCTAAGGGCTGTAGAAAGCAGCCCACAGCTGTTCTTATCAGGGAGGCATAGCAATGGCACCTACAATGTTACAGATAGAAAATAACCAGTTTCCACAGCCAGTGACTTTGCAGCTTTGTCATGGGGACTCCCCATTGGGAGTTATACCTCGGGTGGGTTAACTTGTCAAACACTAGTTGTCACCTGCTGTACACTGCCATGGCCTTCAGCACCAGGGGTCCCTCAGAGTCCTGTCACAAGTTGCATTAGCAGAAGTGGGGTCTCAGGCACATTGGGAAAGTCTTGGCATGGTCCTAGTTAACATTTCTTTATTGATTCTCTTGCTCAAGTCCCTTATGCTACACCCACCGAATATGACTATACATCCTGGGACTCAACTTACTCTGCAGAAGAGTCTGAAAATCAAGTACCAGACTTTCTTTCTCTGCAGATAACATAGGCCAGTTGTGATAGCTATTCTTGGTTGTCACCTTGACTAGACCTGGAATGAACTACTTCCAGAAATGGAGGGAACATCTGTGATCCCAATCGTGAGGTGAGAAGACACCTTTAATCTGGGTCACATTTTCTCTGTAAGCCTTTATAAAGGCAATGGAAGAAGGAAGGTTTTGATCTTTGCCTGCTTGTCCTCACCTTGCTAGCACATCCATTCGTTCACTGGCATTGGTACCTACTTCTTCTGCATTCCAGCATATACTAAAGACCAGCTAAATTCTAACATGGAGAATGAATTTGTGCAGTGACCCCTCACATGGATGGAATGGGGGAAGAAGAATTGCTGAGAACAACTAAGGACAGATACTGTGCCATCTGCTCTGAGAGGAGAGCCCTTGTCCCCTGAGGATTCCTCCTCAGCAGGGAGCAGCCTGGAAAACTAACTCAGTCTTTCATCAAAAGGAGAAGAGTGTCATGGGTTTTCTAATTCAAAAAGAGGGAGGGACTCTCCAGAGGGCTAGGCCTTCTCTCAGGACACTTCAGTCTGTCAATTAAGTAGCAGTTCCTTCCACTTGCCTTGTGAACCAGGAGCTCTCTCAGGCCTTTTCACTGTCCATGTGCTGTGGAGCTCTGACTCCAGTGTTGCTGAGTCTCTCTCTGTCTTGACCCAGTCAGAACCAGAAGTCCAAATTCCTAGAGGGATATCCAGAGTCTCCTGCTCTGGGATGACTCATGCTGATCCTGAAACTTTCCAAGGAATACATTACCCCATGTATATCCTGAGATTAGGCTGATGTGTGGGGTCTGCAAAACTCCTTCAAGCCAACTGTCCCATTCATTCAAAACATAGTTACATTGGCACTGATGGATCTTCATGAAGGATTCACAACACCTAAATCTTCCCCTCAGATATCCTAAAAACGTATGTGAACAATAAGGCCAGAATGGATGGGAATATCACTCTAAGGAGCTGGGCCCTCAACTTCTACCTTACTGAGATCACTCAAATTTGGAAGAGAGATGGGAGCAAGCAGACTCTGGATATGGAGGTGATAGGGACCTGTCCTGCAAGGGATGGGATCTTCCAGAATGGGCATCTATGGTGGTTCCTCTGGGGAATACAGAGATACTCATGTCATGTGGATCAGGAGGAGCATATAGAGACTATCAACATGAGATGAGGTAAGGATGGGAAGTGACTACAGGGTCTACCACAGTGAGAATGGGAGTCCTTGGGAGAACTGGATCAGGGTCATGACTGATAGCTGGAGGTCAGAGGCCTCACTCTTCCTTCCATTCTTCTGTCAGAGCCTCCTCAGTTCACTGTCCCCATTGTGGTCATTGTTACTGCCCTGGTTCATGGAGCTGTGCTATGGGAGCTGTGGTGACTTTTCTGATATGGAAGGTGAGGAATGACTGTAAGCAATGCCCTGGGTCTGAGTTTTTGTCTCTGAGGACACATGAAGCCCAAGCTGAGAGTGTGCACTGCCACATGAGAGCAAAGTATGATCCACACAGTAGCTTATCCAGTCTTGTGCAGATGTGCTGACATTAAAACTATTGTGAAGCATAAAGGAAATAATGAACAGATTCATCACTGCAGTGATAGAGGTAGCAGTGACCTGATCCTCAGCTCTCAAAGGTCACATGGAAAGTTTCCTGCTTAGAATAGATTTTCATGAGTCCAGGTAGTTCTCTTCATGTACAATCTTCCATCATGTTTACTCATTTTTCTCTGGATCTGCTGCATTCACAGTTCTAGAAACTTCTCTGAGAAAAGGACCAGGATTTTTTTCTAGACACATTTGACCCTGAGACCAAATGACCTCTAATAAAAGGGTTGAATCTCAGGGGTCAAAGCTGAGGTAGCCATGCTCTTGTTTGCCTCTGAGTATAGTGGGGTTCTTCCTGAGACACTATTGTTAGTGCAGACAGCAGTCCATTCTGTGGCTCTGCCAGCCCATAAAACCCAATCAGGACCTTGTCAAAGCCCACATGAGATGGAGGAGATATGAGGTGGATGAGCTCTTCCAAGGCTCCAGTCAGTGAAACCATAAGGGTCTCTGGGCACAGCCCCTACCATACTTACCTGCAGCCTGACCATGACTGCCCCATCTTTAGCCAGTGGGAAGAAAACATCCTGCTAGTATCCAGGGAGACGGTAGGGTCACGATGGTCATGAGGAATCTCCTGGTCATCATCCCAGGGATGTTTCTTAACGGTGACTGCAGATCCAAGGGAGGGAAGGAGACAAGATGGAAGAGAATATGGACTGGACCAACTGTCTTCTGCAGGTCTGTCCTCAGCAGCACCTTCCTTTCTTTCTAACCCCAGGCTTCAGGGAGTCGGGAGTCCATCAACTCCATCACCAGGGCAATGACTCTACACATTATTTTCTATGCATTTCACGTAGGTCTCAGGCTGAGTAAGCACTTGAATGTGAATACAAATTTCCTCTTATGGACAGAGCACATACAAAGCTTAGGCTTGAAATCCCAGGGGAAGAAAAACAGGACCCTGACTATTCCTTATCTTCATTCCTTTTCTTTAATTATAACAAAAGACCAAAGCTCCCATAACCACTCACCAAGAACCTGGGCAGAAACAGTTGCCATGATGGAGACGGCATGCTGAGGAGGCTCTGACTAGGACTCAGAAGAGTGAGGCCTCTAACCTCCATCTCTCAGTCCTGATCCTGCCCCAGGTCTCTCAAGGGGCTCCCACTTTCTCACTCTCTGTGAGTGAGTTCTGTGCTCACAGCCACATCTTAGGGTGAAAGACTCATGCAGCCCCTCATGATTCACATGAGATGTATGTCTCTGCTCAGCCACAGAAGGCAGCTCCACAACTGCCCACATCTGGAAGGTTCTGTCTCCTGCAGATCTGATCACCATCATCTCCACATTTTGAGTCTGGTTGTTCCTATCTCACTGCCAGTTCAGGTTGATCTCAGCAGGTAGAAACATAGGGTTAAGCACCTCGGGATAATTTTCCTTCAGATGTGAGTTCAGGGGTCACAAGTGTTTTGGGGTGCTTTTCGTCTGGCAACATTATTTCAGATGAATTTATTTGGCATTCTTCATGGGAATCCAGCATTGCTCATGGGACCATTCTTGGAAAGATGAGAGATCCAGGCTGGAAGAAGTGTACAGATACCATCCAGCAGCCTAAAGTCAGTATCTGGATAATCCATTTCTTGGGAAATTTCAGGATCAGTATGAGCCAGTACAGAGCAGGAGACTCTGGATCTCCTTCTAAGCAGACTGCTGGTCTGTCTGGGCAGGGAGGGTGTTTCAAGGGGATGGTTGGTGGGGTTAAAGGCTCAGGAACCCTGGAGTCAGACCTCCAATGTCATCCTGTGTGGAGGGCAAACCAGCCTGAGAGAAGGTATGGTTCACAACCCAAATGGAAGAGATCTGCTGCTTCATTGACAAATGGAACTGTCCTGAGAGAAGTGTGACCCTCTGGAGAGTCCCTCTCTCATCCTGAGTCAGGGTACCCAGGAGCAATCTTCCCCCTTTCATGCACACATAGTAAGTATTCCAGCTGCTCCCTGCTGAGGAGGAAGCCCTAGGGGACAGAAGCTCCATCCAGTCTCAGAGCAGATGCAGTTTCCTTCCTTACCTCAGCTTAGGGGAGGAGCATAGAAGCAGGCAGTCAGCCATGGTGCTGGAGGGGCAGCTGAGAGCCCCCATCTGATCTGCAAACTGCAGCCAATAGGAGAGGATGGAGACCTCTAGGTCTAGTGTGAGCTTTTGAAACTCCCAAGCCAAGTCCCAGTTACCCACCTCCCTTGAAAAGGACATACATTTCTCAAGAGTCATTAAACCTCCAAGTTGCCTGCTTTCCTTAGAAGCCCACAATAGTTAAACGTTTCTCTTTGTGTTCATTTTCCCACCATAACATCTTCACCCCAAAGCAATGATTCTTTTATTACTGCTTAACACAGTTCTCAGCAAGCAGAGCATGTTTCACCCAATTCCTTTTGTACTGTCAGGCAGCTGTTTGTGGTTTCAGGGGAACTGATTTCTATTCTTAATTTTACTCTAGAGAAACTTTAAATGATGCTCAATTCACCATCTATTTTCCTTTACACACAATATGGTCATTTAATTTCCTTTACAACTTTGTTTTTCCAAGGTGCATACTGGAACCTGTGACTAATTATGTAAGGTATGTGACCAAGGAACTCAAGCCTAGCCTTGGGTGTAGTGAAATAATTGTTGTCTTTGATCATCAGCCTGTTTTCCACAGGCAGAATTCATGGCTCTATAATGCATGAAACTTCTTTGTTCTTGTTTTCCATCCTCTGCAAATCTCACATCTAACAAAGCAGAAGGTAACTTTGGGCCTGTATTTGCCCTTTCTGTATCTCTTATTGGAGTGATTGGCAGAATAACCGAAATCATGTCCCTCATCATCTTTAACAACTGTCCTAGCTTTCTGCGATTTTTTTTTTATTTTCTTTTGTTTTAGGCTAAATCGGAAAATCCAATTAAATCATAGATCTAACTAATCACTGACATTTAAATATCATCTGCATTGTGATCTGAAGTAAATTGCACAATAAGAATAGGATTTCCCCAAGAAACATCACACTTTATTGGATACAGTGGGATCCCATCATATAGTAATCCCACCATGCCAAACACGGCAGGCACAGAACAGCACAAGCAGGAGGAAGCACAGCAGAAGCAAGGGGCGTTCAGGAAACATCCTCTGGGGCCTTGCCTCTCCAGGATGGGCTCAGAGAAGCTTTGTTAGACTCTGGGCTGTGTTCCCTAAGCTCCATTTTGCTGCCTGCAGCTCCTCTGACATGGTCATTATCAGGGGCCCTCAAAGAATGAGTAGAGACTGACCTGGTCAAGACCCTTTTCATTTGTAAGCCTGACTTCAGGGAGGCTGCTTGCCTTTTTCCAGAATTCTTTCAGAGAATGACAGAGATTGGTGGATGGCTAATGGAAAAAGAAACTCCAGGGAGCTGCATCTCTAGAATCCAGCTTTCCCACCTCAGACCCAGCTCTGGGAGTAGTGTCTGGGCACAATGGTTTATCCTAACTTACTGATCCTTTTCACAACATCTTTCTGAGTTCTGCTCAGGGGAGAATAAGTCAGTAATTTCCAATTATTTTAATGTCAAGATCTCTACACAGTTAGAAAGTAAATGGACCTCTATGTAATTTGGCTTATGTGGATTTTTTCCAATCCATATTCATGATGCTATTAACCAAGAGTTTTGAGATATTTGCTTCATTGAAGATATTAATAACTAATTGCATGTAAGAAGTATTGTGCATTCTTTTTGTTTTACTAATAAATGAAGCTGATGGGTCAGATGTTATGGTACTAACCTGAAAGATCCACAGTGCAATGGAGAAAACAATCAGCTGCTCTCCCCTCCACATTTTCAGATAGAAAGTCCCACAGATGTTTGCAAGCCTCTCCTTATTCCAGAGTCTCTCTGTCTTCCTCTGAGTTGTCCAGAAAACTCTATGGATCATTCCAGCCAGCTAAATGTGGACTCCACCCTCTGACTCAAGGTTTAACTCCATTGACAGTCTTGGAGAGATAATACAACCAAATCTGTTTAGACAAGGAAGGATATTTTAAGAGGACTAAGTATTTCTCAATGGAACACACCTATAATGCCAGCACTTAGAAGTTAGGAGTGGGAAAATGCAGAGTTCAAAGATAAGAAACCCATGATAGAGGAAGACACACAGGCACAGACAGAATCTCCAGGCAATAAACTGCAAAAAGTCGATAACTGCTGTGACAAAGGGTGGGTGATGACCAGAAAGCTCTAGTTTATGAGCAAAGTAAAATAGCAAAAATTAAAGAGCAAAAATGGGAGGAACGTCCTCATGTCAGGATCCTAAAAATGAAATGGAGACTCAGAGTGACTCAGTGGACCTGTTTGTTCCTCTTCCCAATGTGGCCACATTTAATAAGCATCCTTTCTCTAATTTTCACTGTATGTATGACATTAGTTGCCTTATTGTATTTGGCCAATCACAGCTTATTACCCCTGTCAGAAAACAGGCTTTGACCCTAAAATATCTCTTCACATTAACATGGAGATTCCTTGGTTAGGGGTCCATGAGGCTTGTAGGACAATGAAAGAAACTCCTCTGTTCTTAGAACCAGAGGCACCTGGAAAGAATGACTCCAGACTCATACTCAGTATTGAAGACAGGTCTCACTCCCTGTAGATACAGGAAACAAAAACAGATGAGTCTGGGATGCCCACTTCCTCAGGACAGAGGACAACAGGACATTCAGCAACAGTCCTCTAGAATCTACAGGGAATACACTTCAAGTTCAGAACAGCTGTCTGAAATAGTGAGTGAGGACCAGACATCTCTAAAAGTATCAGCAGCTTAAAGACAGAAATTTTACAAACCAGAAAAGGAAACATCCTGAGTTCCTAAAGTAGGATTAGTGTGTTTATAGAGGACCCCCACTCTGTGAGAAGGATTTTCCAGAGCCCTGTTTAACTCAGCCCCAGAATAGCTCTCTAATTCTAACAGGAAGAATTATTTAAAGGACACTAAATATACAGCAAGTGATTAAAAAAAAAATGGCCACACTTCCAGAACCCTGGGTTCAATTCCCAGCACAAAACATACAACCATCTCGATCCAGACACAGGGTACACAAAGACCTTTTTGCCACCCCAGCCACTGAGCATGAACGTGGTGCACAGAAGCACATGCAGAAAAAATTATCATACACAATAAAAAGGAGCCAGGCAGTGGTGGCACATGCCTGTAGTACCTGGTTCCAAGAGGCAGAGGCAAGCATACCTCTAAATTGTAAGACAGAACTGCAAGTAGCCAGCTTCAAAGGAAAGAGCAGAGAAATATCATAACTGGAGGTGGTCTAGACTAGTCTTTAGCTATTTTAATATTCTGATCTTCAGGATTATACTTCTCCAGAAATTCCAAATGGACTGACAGAGACTTGGTTTCCTGAATCATGGAAATATTAACTTCTGAGAGAGGAATCTCTAGGGCCCTGATTCCCCACGCAGACCCAGCTCTAGGGCCTGGTATCCTGGGAGCAGTGTCTGGGGACCAGTTGCTTACTGTGATCTCTGTACTGGTCCTGTTCACAACATCCTTCTGAGTCCTGGCCCATGTGCTGATGTAGCTGACAGAATCAAGGAGGGAAAGTAAAATAAAGGCTACCTACCTCACTGAAGTGTCCATCTCTGGCCCTGATTATGGGGTTTCATTGCCTCACTGCTGTGTCACAGTTTTTTATTGGCCAGCTGAAGGCACCGCACTAAGCCTGACTTCCTAGTGATCAGAGATCACCGGGATCTAAGGGAAGGTGAAGGAATTTAGGATGGGAGTTGGCTGCTCTGTCAGTGGCCATACACACCATGCCCAAGGAAGGCCATGGGTAGAAATAGTAGGAGCTGAGAAAGATAATGTACTAATGATATATCTCTGATGATTTCCAATGCAAAAATCACCCCAGTGTCTCACTATGGCACCATGTGGCCCTTCACAGACCCTCAAGACCCAGACATGCAGCACAACACTCCGTATACCCATGGGGAACCTTCTAAACAGCATCATACCATTTAAGGTATGGCCACCATTTAATATATCTAAGATTAAGGACCCGGGTGTGGTGGTATTGTGTTCCCCAAAATATTGTGTACCCTAATAAACTTATCTGGGGTCAGACAACAGAAAAGCCACTAGATACTTTGGATAGGCAGTGGTAGCACACGCCTTTAATGCTAATATTCTAGAGGCAGAAATCCATGAGTTCAAGGATACAGCCAACCATGGTGACTCATGCCTTTAATCCCAGAAATCAAGCCTTTAATCCTAGGGAGTGATGGTAGAAAGCAGAAAGGTACATAAGGCGTGAGGACCAGAAACTAGAAGCATGTGGCTGGTTAAGCTGTTAGTGGTTAAGCTTCAGGCTTTCAAGCAGCAGTTCAGCTGAGACCCATTCTGGATGAGGACTCAGAGGCCTCCAGTCTGAGGAAACAAGATCAGCTGAGAAGTTGGCCAGGTGAGGTTAGCTGTGGTTTGTTCTGTCTCTCTGATCTTCCAGTGTTCACCCCAATACTTGCCTCAGGTTTGATTTTGTTAGTAAGAATTTTTAAGACTCATGCTATACCAGGGAGTTCTCAGCCTTGTGATTTTCTTGGATCCTATGCAGATGTGACCATCTCTTGCCACATCTCTGTCCCTACAGTCATCATTGCTTAGTTCTGATCTTATATCAGTGTCATAGTTTGAGTCTGTCACCTGGGGCAGCTTCCATGGCTGTATAGCTGTTGCAAGGTTAGGGGAGAAATGGGAAGCATAAGACATGCAGAAGGAGGAAGACTCCCTCTACCTAAATTGTCCCTCCCTGCTGACTCCAAGGGCTGTGAGGTCAGATGTGGCTCAGGTTTCAGCACTTGTCCAGAGGCTTGGTGCTGTGTCCAGGTGTAGAGGAGGCTCTAGGACTTGCTGTAGGAAGGTATCCAGGCCTGAGCTAGATAGAATGTCTCACATACATGGGAGAGAACATCTCCACCACATGAACAAGAAACCTGCCTTTCATTGTCTAGGCACCTCTTTTAAGAGGTCTGCTTCTTAGATTTACCCCTAGGTAGTGCTGGAGAATCTACCAAGTGCCTGACTTTGTTCCGGACCCTGGAATCCAGCAAAGTGCAGTATCATGGCCTGGGATTGGAAGGGTGGCTTAGTTTTTAAAAATGCTAACTGCTTTGACAGTGGACCTGAGTTCATTTCCAAACATCAACAAAGTGCTACTCACAACCTCCTGGAACTCTTGATCCATGGGATTTGATGTGCTCTCCTAGATTCTACATGCACCTCCAAACTATTGGCATATACTATACACACAAACATACACAATAGTAAAAACTAAAACTAAACCATAAACCACTGCCTTCTGTCAAAAACAAGTTTGGGTAGCTGTGAAGTTGTCATATAAGCCCAGTGGCAGTTTGTGTTTGTCTGCATTTCAATTACTGTGACAAATATCCATAAAGAAATTCAACTTGAGGAAAAAAGAGTTTTCTTCATGTGACAAATCCCAGGTCATGTTCTATCACTGAGGTAGTTAGAGCAGAAATTGAAGGGAGGAAATTGAAGCTGAAATTTAAATAAAATTCTTGGAGAATGCTGCTTATTGGGTTGGTCAGACTCCACTGGACACAATCCAGAACCAAATTCCCAGCCCTTTGCAGGATGAAGAGGAGTTAGGCCATTCTACATGAATCATTAATCAAGAAAATATCCTACAGATTTGACTGCAGGCAATCTGGTGGAAGCATTTTATCAATTGAGGTTCCTCCTTCCAGATCATTTAGCTTGGGTCAAATAAACAAAACTAACTGGAAGTAGGGACATAGCTCCAATGATAGTATCCCCTGTAGAGTCAACTGTCTGCTCACTTGGTCACTATTGATGGTGCTCTTGGAAAACTTTTAAAGCTTCATGAACTAGAGCCTAGCTGGACGAATCCTTCACATCCTGAAAATCTTCTCTACAGCTGACAGCTCACCTTCACAGTAAGGCTATGCTAAGCACTCAATAAAACACTCACCCGACCTGTCCCACGACCAGGTGGTGCATCACCTATAGCCTGCCGCTGTCTCCTCCTGTAGGAACACTGTCCTTTGTGACTCTGGAGAGTGTCCCTCTCCTTTTCCACACAACATGTGCAACTGAAGGCTGCTTTGCAGTCTGAGACTGCTTGTAGTTCTCCAGTGGTGTCTACATGGAAACATTTCCTATTTCTCAGTGATAACCCTCAACAAATGTCAGTTAGATTCCATGATCACTGCAGAGTCCAGTTTTCCACTGGGAGAGTGTAGTTGAGTTAAGGCAGAAATGCAGATTATGGGATGGTGAGCACCAGGCAGTCTGAGCCCTTGGTCCTCTGTGCAGAGGCTCTTTCCCTCTCAAACTCAAACTCACATAGATGGTTCTGGGTCAAAGATACAGGTCCAGGAGTAGCAGTTGAAAAGTATGGGGTCAGGGGGTCCCTCCTGCTTTATAAGTGGAGTCTGAATCGGTACTGGTCTCTCTTCACTTTAGGACCCTGATCTGGTTTAGGCTGATGGACTTCTCTAAGAATAACCAGTAGAAGAGAAAAAAAGAAAAATGGTTAGTCATGTAAAAGAAAGAACTCTTAGAAAATATAAATCCCTACAACCCAACTCCTAGCTCTAGCCCAGCTCTTTGTCTTGGTGTCCCTGGAGCAATGTCTGGAGACAACCTAATTCACCACATCCATGTCCTGGCCTTGGTCAAAATGTTCTTCTGAGTCCCAACACTGGAGGCAATATGTCAGCTATGCTAGCACATTTTTATTTCAATATGTCTACACACGTTTAGAAATTATGTGGAACTAAATGATAAACCTGCCTACATACTTTATATCAATCCATACTGACAGTCTTAGGAACTGAGTGTTTTGAGACCCATACTTTATAGAAGATAATGTTAAATAATAACAACCTGGGGTCAGAAGTTGTACTTGAGGACCAATGCACATTCGTACCTGTTATTGGGGACATGCAGGGCTTGGGAACTCTGATTTTCATGATTGTCCTTAGGAGACAATCATGTCAGAGGCACCACTCCAGTTCTACTAGCAGAACTGAGATATCAGATACGTTGGGAATTTGTGGCCATTGCTCTAGGTAACTCTCTTTTCCTACCCCCTGTCCTCAGGACCAATGTGCTCCATTCACTGCACTGGAGGCTTTATCTCAGCAGTCATTTCTTTGTCAGAATGGTTTGTGTTCCTAGTAGCACCCCTGAGGCCAGGCCTGGATGATTTGCTGCTGGTGCAGTGTGAGGTCAACCTCTAACTCTCCTCCAGTTTGCACCCTGGTACAACGTGTATTAGCCAGGATGTTAGGGTAGTATAGATGCTTAAAGAATCAACAAGAGAGAGAAGAAAGAGTAATGTAAACTCTGCCCACATGTAGAAATGAGAGGACTAGGACACTGATACTTAGAATGCAGAATATGGGGAAGATGAGCAGTCTTGTCCTCTCTTGGACAGAGGATTGCTGCCGTGCCCTGTTATTGAAGGACTCTGGAGTTTGCTGGAATATGTGTTCCTTGCCTGAGGCTTGTAGTCTGTTCCACAGACACACATGCAGGAAGATCCCCATCACATGCTTCAGAAACCTGACTCTCCTGTCCTGTTCCCCTCTTTAGGGGCTCTGCTCCTAGTACTGCTTAACAAGAGTTAGAAAATCTGCCATGTGCATTTCCTCTGGGATCCAGAGAAGCACACAAGAGACAATGCTCAACTGTGCCTTAGGGCCACAAACACACTCTCACTTGTTTAATGTTCTATTGGAACTGGAGCAAAATCTCTGCCCCCCAGGCATTGTAAAAACATATCTAGACTGTCAATTAATTTAGTTTTACAGACAATACTATTGATTTTATCTACACATTTACTCTTAATTTCCCCTCTGACCTTGTCTGTAGACAGATTTTAACATAGGATTTTTTATTTTATTTTGAATAATTTCCATTTTCATTGAAAGTGATTGAGTGCTCTAAAATCCTATGCGTATGCTTTATGTAACTACTATGAAATCCTCTAGAGACTTAAGCAGTTCATCCTCAGATATTGCCCAATTTATATATTCCACATATCTTTCTTTACATCAACCTACTTCCTGCCTGAAATTCAAAGACTTAGTTGAGATTTCTGTAGAATGGCATTAACATAGTCTTCTTTGTCCATCCCTTATAATATTACTTTTCTAATAAATTCATTTATTTATTAGATTTTAATGACCTCCTTTGGAGACAGGGTCTCAGTGTATATCTCAGGTTGATCTTGAACTTGCAAATCTCCTGTTGGCAGGGCTCCTCCTGCTGGTGGCACTGACAAATTACAGCCCCTAGGGCTGCCAGCAACCAGGCTTGGACTCTAATTTGGTGAGAACACCACACACGCATAATTTGGACAATGACAAAACACTCCCTAATTGTGTCAGTGAATGTCCGATACAGAAGACAACGACACCTGACACAAACACAGAACTGAGAACAAATGTAATTCCTTTAGAACCATGAAACTCAAGATCTCTTAATGGAACATCAGACTCAAGCCTGAACAGGCTGACCGCCATCATGAAAGAACAGCACAGACACTGGGCACAGCCTAAGAAAGGCCTGAGATCCTTTGTTCACAGGTCCTGGTGAACAGGTTTATTGAGAAAAGGGATGAGGAGCTAGCAAGATGACACAGGTGGGAAGGGACTATGTTGAGCCCAGGGTGGAAGGATCAACAATTGTGCACACACAGACCTCACGTGTCTCCACACAGCCTTCAACTGTCACTACAGACAATGGAGTTAGCACAGCACACACAATTCCATAAGGATCTGAGACTTTATTTTCTCTATCAGGTTTGACTCAACTTCAGTACATTAATCAAATGCCTGCTCTGAAAGAAGTTGCACAACAATAAAAATGCTTAATTTCGAGAAAGATGAATGAAGTTGTAGCTCAGAGGAAACTAAAGTTCAGTAAGGGGTGGAGGTTTGCCAGCCCAGCCTCTGTTGGAGCAGCAATGATGACTGGGGAAGGAATGGTGATCAGTGTGTGGATGGGACTTATTGCTGCTTGAGCAGGGCTGAACTCATCACCTGTTCACACTGTCCTCTCAGGACACAGACACATAGTCACAGTCAGATGCAGGAAAAGAAGTCATCAGGTCTTGAAGCCACAGTGGGAAAAGGAATAAACAGAATAAATCTTGTTAGGCTCAGTCCAGCTGTCTTATCCTGTAAAAGAGAAAAACAAGCAAGAAATTCAGATCAGTGTCTTCAATGGTGACATTCAGAACATCTCATCACACACTCAGACTGTCCCAATCCCAGGAGTGACCACAACCCAAAGTTCTATCCTCTGACCTCTTCCTGTTCCACATCAGGCCCTTTAGGTTGTCACTTTTTAAAGCTGAAACAGAAGACTGGACATCATAGAAAATTTACCTCCCAGTAGTAAGTGATACAAGAGCAGATCAATGCCTCTGAAGATTGCACTAAATGAGAAAGTATGGGCTGCCTGAGAACCTCCATGGCTCCTGTATATACTGCCAATAGTGTCTCAGGGAAGAGCCCTTAGCACAATGGCTGGCAAGTCTGAACAAGGCTGCCTCACCATTTACCCTTGGAAATAATCTCTTTTATTAGAGGTCATGGAAGCAACAGGATTAGAAGGCCTAGAGGAATCTCCTGGTCCTAATCTCAGAGAAGTTTCTAGAACTGTGACTACAGATCCAGAGAACTTTGGGGAAAACTGATAGTAGATTGAACATGAGGAGGACGAATTGGATTCCTGGTGATGTGTTCTAAGTAGGGACCATTACATCTGACCTCTGACAGCTGAGGATCAGGTCTGTGCCACCTCTATCACTGCAGTGATGAATCTGTTCATTATTTCCTTCACAATAGAGTTAATGTCAGCACATCAGCACAAGACTGAATAAGCAACTGTGTGGAGGAGTCTTTGCTCTCCTGTGTCAGGGCACACTCTCAGCTGGACTTGATATTCCCATGGAGACTTGAACACAGACCCTGCCCTTTCCTTACCTTTAGTCCTCCTCTTCCATATCAGAAAAGTCACCACGGCTCCTATAAACACAGCTCCAAGAACCAGGCCAGTAACAATTGGCATGATGGGGACAGAGGGCTGAGGAGGCTCTGACAGAGAATGGAAGGAACAGTGAGGCCTCTGACCTCCAGCTTTCAGT
Organism: Peromyscus leucopus; assembly: GCF_004664715.2. Lineage (NCBI taxonomy): Eukaryota > Metazoa > Chordata > Mammalia > Rodentia > Cricetidae > Peromyscus > Peromyscus leucopus. Next base: position 17,753,776 of record NC_051084.1, read on the forward strand.
CATGACCTAGTCCAGTTTGACCAAAGGACACCCACTCATTGTAACAGGCTCAGTGATCACACCTACATCTTACCCCATCTCACAGTAATGGGCTCAGGCAGCCCCTTATGGTACACATGGCATGTGTATCTCTGCTCCTTCCCAGAAGGCACCACCACAGCTGCCCACTTCTGGAAGGTTCCATCTCCTGCAGGTCTGGTCTCTATCACATCCGTGTTTATAGTCTGGTTGCTCCCATCTCTCTGCCAGGTTATGTTGATTTTAGTATGATAGAATTTCATGGCCCAGCACCTTAGAGTAATTTTCCCATCATCTCTGACCTCGTGGGTCACATGTATTTTTGGGATGTCTGGTGGGATTAAATTGGAAAATTCAGGCTTTTTTATTCTTCCTAAAGATCCTATGCAACCTTATTTTGCATGGGTGGGACAGCCGCTAGAAGAAGATATTCAGATCCCACATATCAGCATAATCTCAGAATAAAATGGGATAATCTATTTCTTTGGAAAGATTCTGAATCAGCATCAACCAGCACAGAGCAGGAGACTTCTGTGAATACGGACTTCTGGTTTTGACTGGAAGGTAATTGAGACTCAGTGACACTGGACTCAGACCTCCAAAGTACATAGACAGTGAACAGGCATGACAGAGATCATGGTTCACTAGGCAAATGGAAGGGAAATGCTGCTATATTGACAGAGTGATCTATCCTGAGAGAAGGCTTAGCCATATCACAGCCCCTCTCTCTTATTGAATTAGGAAACCCATGACGCTCTTCCCCCTTTGATTCAAGACTGAGCTGGTATTCAGCTTCTCCCTGAAGAGGAGGAATTTCAGGACAAAGGGGCTCCAGTCTCAGAGCAGATGTGGCAGTTTCTTTCCTTACCTGTTCTCTGCAAAATCTCCTTTCCATGCTGCAACATTGGGAGGAGAAAATGTACACATTTACACTCCAGTAAAGTCTGCACATAATCTGGAAAATCTTCTTTGTCCCACTTACTGGACAGGTAATAAGCACCGACACCAGAAGTCAACCAATAATTCTCACCCACAATCAGCCTAAGGGTTTGTTTTGATAGAACAGATGCTTCAAATGTTCCACTTCTGTAGTACCCTCCAGGCAGTACATCACAGGACATCCGGATCTTGAGTGTATGATTTCCTGTCCAAGACCCAACTCTCAGCCAAGCTCACAGGACCAGGTCCCTTGGGGCCCTCCTGTGGCTGAGTCCCTCCCTTTGTAAATGGCCACATTTAGCTTAAATTGTACAAAACACCAGGTCAGTTACCCAAGGCTCTCTGGAGCTTAGTTTACATGGGTCTCATTTCTGGGAGTAAATCTTGGATATGGGGAACAGGATTGGAGAACTGGAGCAAAACTTTTGGGAGCTTGAAATTAAGGATTTCTGATTCGGTTCACTCACCACTTTTTTCATTTTTATTGTAGAAGTAAAGAATTGTCTTCAAAGCATCCTTGCAGATGTCCATTAGGCTCAGGATGTCCTGTGTCCTCTTCTCCCAATACTCTGGCTCCTGCTGATCCACCCATGGTGCACAGTGCTCCAGTCTTGGAGTCTCTGCTCTGCTGTTGAATCTCTCAACATGAAGATCATCCAAGTAGACATCAAATATGAATTGAGGCTCCAGGAGGTGAGGCCCGGTGATGAGAGCTTGCAAAAAGCTCAGAGAGTGTGACCCTAGGTGCAGTGGACCTTTAGATCTAGAGCACCCCATGTAGTTCCCTATGAAGCTCCCCACATTGCTCCCAGGGGAGCAGGAAACAAGGGACAGGGGTTATATTATAAAATAAACCAGGGACCATAAGGTCTTGGCTAGGCTAGGCAAGAGACAGAATTTCCTGTGTTCCATCACCAGGGATGGAGTCCTTTTTTCTCCCAGGTTAGGTCCTTTCCCTCCTGACACCCACACTCACCCTTTGGATTCCTGGTCAGGGCCAGGTTGGCCAGGAGCAGCAGGAGGAAAGCCTCAGGGATAAAGGTCTTCATCCTGCTTGAAGAGTGGCCACTGAGGTTCTGCTAGTCTCTGTTCATTTTATAATCATGATATGGATGAGGCTGATTGGCTTCTCTAAGAATTCCCAATGGTAGTGATAGAGAGCATTGTGGAAGAGGAACCTCTAGGGCCCTGTTTTCCCAGCTCAGACCCAGCTCTGGGACTTTGGACTCTAAGAGCCGTGTATGGGGACAAGTTGCTTACCCTGGTTGTTGTCCACCTCATCCTGGTCAAAATATCCTTCTGAGTACAGCCCAGAGTCCATTGAGCCAGCATTTCTCACACTGAGATGTCAGGATGTCTAGAGTCTTAGAAATTGATTGACCCTCAAAGGTATTTATGCTTGTATGGATTATATCAATCCCTGTTCACTGTGGTAGGAACTGAGAATTTTAAAACATTTCTTCATTGAACATTAATGACAAAGTGCATGTAAGCAAAATGTTAACATAAATTAATGACTGTTTTCCAAAATACAATGATATGGTGAAACAAATGGATGTTGACATGCCTGCCTATATTATCCTCCCCTCTCCCACTTGACATATCTTGGATTCTATTGTCCTCTTTAGCATATTAGTTTTATATATAGTGAATCTATATTCTCAAAAATGTACATGGAAAATAGTTTTATAGTTTATCCTTATTTTTTCATTATATGTATATTTGTCTGTGTATGGGTGTGTGAATTTGGGAGTACAGCAGTCTGTGGAGCTTGAAGCAGCTATAGGTAACCCTTCAGTAGGAGGAACCACCATACTGGGCTCCCTGTTGATTTTTATATTTGATATTTTACTACGTTCATTCAGGTGTTACTTACATTATGGAACTCAAAATATCAAAGAATCCTTCATAGTTTGCTACATCTGTGTCCATGGGAGAATCGAATTCCTTGAGCTATTAGATTTTACTTTTCAAAATTAGAATAATGTTGATCAAGTTCATTGTGCATATTTCTTAATGAATTTTTATCCTAAAGGATGGGTAGAGATTGAGTGTAGAATTTTCCCTATTTACTTACAACTCTGATAACTAGGATGAGGCTCACTGGCTATTCTAAGAATTTATCATGTAAGTGACAGAGTCCTGAAAGGTCATGGATAGATTAAGGAATGGGAGCAAAATCTCCAGAGCCCTGATTCTCTACCACAGATCCATCTCTGTGCCTTGGTATCCTGGGAGCAGTGTCTGGGGACAAGGTGCTTACCCTGATACTTGTAATTGCCTTGTTGACAACATCCTTCTGAGTCTTAGGCCTGATGTTGATATGGATGACAGAGTCAAGGAAGCAAAGGAAACCAAAGACCTTTTCTACCACTGAAGTGTCCACATCTGGTTCCTGATCTGGGGTTCACGGGGCTTCACTGTTATGTCACGATCCTTTCATGGCCACCACATTCGACCTTCAATGCTCCTTGGCTTCCAGGTGATCTTATCTCACAGATGTATGAGGGAGGCAAAAACATCAGGATGGGAGGTTATCATACAGTCCATGTCCTCAGAGAACATAGAGGAGAAAAGGCTGGAGCTGAGGAGGATAATGAGCTATTGACAGAACTCTGATGATTCCCAGCTAAGGAATTGTGGCAATATCTCTACATGACACAAGGCTAATACCTCTACAGATACCTAAACCCTGGCATCAAATACAATACTCTGGATACCCATGTGGGACCTTCTAAACACATTATTACACAACTTGGGAGTGAAATGACCACCATTCCATATCTGTGCAACTTAGTACCCAGGTGTCTTTTCTAATACCCTCCCTTTTACTGAGTCCTATACTGAGCTGGCTTCCTCTTGTCTCAAATTTGTAAACATAGCCATTATTTAATCTTTCTGGTTTTATCTTGGTGCCAGAATCTGTGGCTGTGCCATGGGGCAAGCCACATGGTTGTATAACTGTCTCTTAGGCAGGAATTCTGGATGGTGAAGACTCCCTGTGCTGGAGATGCCCCTCCCCTGTCTCCAGAGGCTGTGAGGTCTGATGTGACTCAGATTTTATCTCCACAGACTTGGTGCTGTGTTCCAGGTATAGAGGGTGCTCTAGGAGAATCTGGGTTCAAGTCTGCTGGCCTGGAATGTACAGGATGTCACACACACACACACACACACACACACACACACACACACAAAATAGAGAAGATCTTCAGCACATGAACAAGCAACCTGCTTTCCTTCTCTAGTCCCCACTTTTAGGAGATTGCCTCTCAGATTTACTCTTCAATAAGTAATGCAGAATCTGCCAGGTAAGTCACCTTGTTCCAGGCCCTTGGATTCAGCAATGAAAACCAGGTCAAAATCACCACCCTAGGATTTTGAAAGAAGGCTCAGTTGGTAAAAGTGCTACCTACTTTATCAATGGACCTGTGCTCATTTCTAAGCACACCCAAAGGACCACTCATAACCTCCCATTACTCCACCTGTGAGAAATTTGATGTACTCTTGCAAATTTGACAGGTACCCCCAATCAATTAGCATGTACTACACACACACAAACATACACATAAGTAAAAACTAAAAATAAACCATAAAAAACAGTGCCCTCAGTCAGAAACAAGTTTGAGTACTAGTGAAGTTGTCATCCATGCCCACTGGTGGTGTGGATTATTCTGTTTTTCTATTGCTGCGATGAAACACAATAAGTCAAACCAAATCGAGGAAGAAAGAGTTTATTTTGTTTGATAAATCCCAGGTCACAGTCAATCACTGAGCAAGTTAGAGCAAGAATTCCCAGCAAAAACTCAAGCAAAATCCCTGAAGAATGCTGCTTACTGGCATGGTCAGCCTGCCTTCTATATCATCCAGGAACAAGTGCCCAGCCTTTGTTTCATGAACAGTGAGTTGGGTCATCCCACATCAATTATTAATCAAGAAAATGTCCTACTTACTTGCCCCCACCCCAGGCAATCTGGTGGAAGGATTTTATCAATCGAGGTTCCTCCTTTCTGATAAGTCAATCTTCAGTCAGATAAACAAAACTAAAATAAAAGTCAGAAGAAGGTTTGAATGATAAAATCCCTTCTAGGCTCAATTTTTTACTCACTTGGTCACGTCTGGTGGTGCTCCTGGGAGAAGTTATCAAACTTCCTGAACTAGAGTCCAGCTGGAGGACTCTTACATGTCCTGAAAATGTTCTCTCACAGTCACAGCTCAGCTTCACAGTGAGGCCATGGTGAGGACCCTAATAAAACAGTCATCTGAGATACCCACACCCGTACTGTGGATCACCTGTCACCTACCACTTGCCCCCTCCTCTATGAACACTGTCCTTTGTGACCCTGCAGAGTGTCTTTTCTCCTTGTTCCACACAACACATAAACTCCAGGCTGATTTGCACTTTGAGACTTTTTGCAGTTCTTTGATGGTTTCTGCATGGAAACATTTCCTTTTCTTATGTAATAGCCCTCAACAAATATCAGTTAGATTTAGTGATCACTGCAGAGTCCAATTCTCCACTGGGGAAAAGAGAGAGTACAGTTGAGTTAAGTCAGATGTCAGGGAACAACAGCAAGGCCCTTGAAGAGGCTCTTTCTGTCTTGAACTCTGGACTCACACACATAGTTCTGAATGAAAGGTAAGGATCCTGAATTGGCAGTAGAATGGTGTAGGATGCAGAACTCCTCATTTTCATTTTTTTTTCTTGTCCTCTTTTTTTTCTTTATGTAGTCCTGGCTATCCTGGACTCACTTTGCAGACCAGGCTGGCCTGGGACTCAGAGATCTGCTTGCCTCTGCCTCCTGAGTGCTTGGATTTAAGGTATGTGCCCCCACCACCCGGCTTCTCATTTTGTTTTGTAAGTGGAGTCTGGGTCAATATTGGTTTCTCTTCACTTTATAACCCTGATCTCATTTAGGCTGATGAACTTCTCTAAGAATTACCAATAGAAGAGAGAGAAACATGGTTAATTGGGTAATGCAAAGATCAGCCCCTGGGAACTAGGAATCACTACAGCCTGTTTTCTCTCTCCAACCCTGATCTTTGGCTTGGTATCCCAGGAGCACTGCCTGGGGACAAGATGCTTTTCCTTGATCCATATCCTGACCTTGATCACAACATTCTTCTCATCTCAGAAGAATGGGCAATATGTCAGCAATTCTAGAACGTTTTGTTCTCAGTATTAGTACACACACTTAGAAATTGTGTGGACCTCAAGATAAATATGCTTATGTGGTTTATATCTATGGTGGTGCTTTATTTGTACTGAAATGTGATTTTAATTGTATGTTAATAAATAAAGTTGCCCTGGAGTCAGAGCTATTAGAGCCATAGCAAGAGCGTGGTGGCTAGAAAAGCTAGGTAGATTTCTGTGTGTTCAGGGATACAGCCAGCATTGGAGACATATGCCTTTAAGACCTGGAGGGCAGTACTTACAGGCAGTGACAAGGCAGTCATGTGGTTGGGTTTACAACTAATGAGAAGGCAGAACAGAAAGACTATTTAAAGACAGACAAACAGGAAGTAGCTCTCTTTCGGGGAAGCTAGGAGCACTGCAGGATGTAAGATTTTAGCTCTGAGCTCTGACCTCTCGGCTTTCTCTTTTACATTGGTTCTGTGTTTCTTATTTTAATAAGACAGTTGGTTACATCAACATATATCCATCCATATTGATTGTGTCAAAAACTGTAAGTTTTTGACTCACATGATTCAACTCATTCATGATAATATTAAATAAGTCAGACTTGACCCAGGAGCATTTGGTCCTATTAGAGGGGACTTGTAGGATTTTTGAATTCTGATCATTGTGACAGGTGATCAGGTCAGGGTAATGCAGACATTGAGACACCAGCTCCCCTAATCAGCTCAGGTTAATAAAAGGAATGCCTCTGAGCAGCCAGGTGTGGGAATCTTTTTTATCTGAGATTAATTAGAAACAAGTTTCTGTCTATCTATGACTGATGAAATAATGCTTTCTGGTGTTAACTTTCTCTTTTACTTCATCTTAAAAATGGTCTCTGACACTTTCTGTCTCCACACGGCTCCAGATCTCCACACTGCTGCATACAGCTGCATACCTTTACATACACACATTTTTCACATGGCTACACATCTCTCTTTTGCACACATTTTACTTCTACATGTCTTTTCTGTACAACTGTGCCTTCTTGTCTCCACACAGTTACAAATCTCTGCCCAACAAAAGGCAAACATCTCATTCACTTAGCTCTCAGCATACATCACCTTACACAGTTCCTAGGCACAGCTCCTCTCTCTACGAAGCAGCAGCTCTTTCACACACACTGTCTCTCTCATAAACACACACACACATCCTTCTGCATTGTTCACTCACGTGTGACTCACTCATGCACTTGCTCTCATGCTTCTTCTTCATCATCTCTCACTCAGCACACACACACACACACACACACACACACACACACACACACACTTCACACACATTCTGCAGCAGCTCTCACATAGCTGTCTCTCTCCACACCGCCACTGCTGCTCCCTCACAGCCAAACTCTGGACAATTATAAGTTATCTTTTGGGCCCTACCCATTCTCAAAACACAAGATAAGTCATGTAGTTTCTCTTAGACTAGTAATGTCACATTGACCCATGCACATAGCTCTACGTTGGTGAGGGGTCCCAGACATTAAACAATTGGCTGAAACTTCAACAGTCAGGGTAAGCACATAAAGGAAGCTACTGCAAAGACTATGTCTTGATGTAAACAGCCTGGCCTTGATTGAGCAATTAACAACACCTGGGAATTAGTCTTTGTGTGTATTCTGTAGGGATAGTTTAGTCTGTTTTGGACTTGTTCTGAGGTCTTTGCAAAATGTGTAAAGGCTGTCTTTGAGACTGAGAATAGTTACTTTCCTGTGTCAGAAAAGGGAAATATTCTGATATTATTTAGTCTGTTTTGGACTTGTTCTGAGGTCTTTGCAAAATGTGTAAAGGCTGTCTTTGAGACTGAGAATAGTTACTTTCCTGTGTCAGAAAAGGGAAATATTCTGATATTATTTCTATACATCAGAAATACACAGCTTAAACAGATATAATAACCTGACCATCCACAACTATAAGTATGCCCAAACATGTAAAAGACACTACCTAAGGGCTGTAGAAAGCAGCCCACAGCTGTTCTTATTAGGGAGGCATAGCAATGGCACCTACAATGTTACAGATAGAAAATAACCAGTTTCCACAGCCAGTGACTTTACAGCTTTGTCATGGGGACTCCCCATTGGGAGTTATACCTCGGGTGGGTTAACTTGTCAAACACTAGTTGTCACCTGCTGTACACTGCCATGGCCTTCAGCACCTCAGAATCCTGTCACAAGTTGCATTAGCAGAAGTGGGGTCTCAGGCACATTGGGAAAGTCTTGGCATGGTCCTAGTTAACATTTCTTTATTGATTCTCTTGCTCAAGTCCCTTATGCTACACCCAGCGAATATGACTATACATCCTGGGACTCAACTTACTCTGCAGAAGAGTCTGAAAATCAAGTACCAGACTTTCTTTCTCTGCAGATAACATAGGCCAGTTTGTGATAGATATTCTTGGTTGTCACCTTGACTAGATCTGGAATGAACTACTTCCAGAAATGGAGGGAACATCTGTGATCCCAATCGTGAGGTGAGAAGACACCTTTAATCGGGCCACATTTTCTCTATAAGCCTTTATAAATGCAATGGAAGAAGGAAGGCTTTGATCTTTGCCTGCTTGTCCTCACCTTGCTAGCACATCCATTCCTTCACTGGCATTGGTACCTACTTCTTCTGCATTCCAGCATATACTAAAGACCAGCTGAATTGTAACATGGAGAATGAATTTGTGCAGTGACCCCTCACATGGATGGAATGTGGGAAGGAGAATTGCTGAGAACAACTAAGGACAGATACTGTGCCATCTGCTCTGAGAGGAGAGCCCTTGTCCCCTGAGGATTCCTCCTCAGCAGGGAGCAGCCTGGAAAACTAAATCAGTCTTTCATCAAAAGGAGAAGAGTGTCATGGGTTTTCTAATTCAACAAGAGAGAGGGACTCTCCAGAGGGCTAGGCCTTCTCTCAGGACACTTCATTCTGTCAAGTAAGTAACAGTTCCTTCCACTTGCCTTGTGAACCAGGAGCTCTCTCAGGCCTTTTCACTATCCATGTGCTGTGGAGCTCTGACTCCAGTGTTGCTGAGTCTCTCTGTCTTGACCCAGTCAAAACCAGAAGTCCAAATTCCTAGAGGGATATCCAGAGTCTCCTGCTCTGGGATGACTCATGCTGATCCTGAAACTTTCCAAGGAATACATTACCCCATGTATATCCTGAGATTAGGCTGATGTGTGGGGTCAGCACAACTCCTTCAAGCCAACTGTCCCGTTCATTCAAAACGTAGTTACATTGGCACTGGTGGATCTTCATGAAGGATTCACAACACCTAAATCTTCCAACTTGTTCCCCTCAGATATCCTAAAAACGTATGTGAACAATAAGGCCAGAATGGATGGGAATATCACTCTAAGGAGCTGGGCCCTCAACTTCTACCCTACTGAGATCACTCTAATTTGAAAGAGAGATGGGGGCAACCAGACTCTGGATATGGAGGTGATAGGGACCTGTCCTGCAAGGGATTGGATCTTCCAAAAGTGGGCATATGGTGATATTTTAATTGTACTGAAGTGTGATTTTATTTGTATGTTAATAAATAAAGTTGCCTGAGGGTCAGAGCTAATAGCAAGCCATAGCAGAAACTGGGTGGTGGTGGTGTACACCTTTAATCCCAGCTCTTGGGAGGCAGAGCTAGGTAGACCTCTGTGTGTTCAAGGATACAGGAAGCATGGAGACACACACCTTTAATCTCAATACCAACCATAGAAGACCTGGAGGTCTGTACAGACTGGCAGTGACGAGGAGGTCAGATGGTTGGGTTTACAACCAATGAGAAAGCAGAACAGAAAGTCAATAAAAAGCACAAACACACAGGAAGTAGGTCTCTTGCAGAGAGGTAGGACAGCAGCGGCAGTGAAGGGTAAGGTTTTTGATCTCAGCTCTTAGCTATTGCTCTGACCTCTTGGCTTTCATCTCTGAATTGGCTCTGTGTTTCTTATTTAAAAAGACAGTTACATCTACATGGACATCTGTGGTGGTTCCTCTGGGGAAGAGCAGAGACACACATGTCATGTGGATCAGGAGGGCCACTGGAGCCTATTAACATGAGATGAGGTGAGGACAGGAAGTGACTACAGGGTCTACCACAGTGAGAATGGGAGTCCTTGGGAGAACTGGATCAGGGTCATGACTGATAGCTGGAGGTCAGAGGCCTCACTCTTCCTTCCATTCTTCTGTCAGAGCCTCCTCAGTTCACTGTCCCCATTGTGGCCATTGTTACTGCCCTGGTTCATGGAGCTGTGCTTATGGGAGCTGTGGTGACTTTTCTGATATGGAAGGTGAGGAATGACTGTAAGCAATGCCCTGGGTCCGAGTTTTTGTCTCTGAGAACACATCAAGCCCAAGCTGAGAGTGTGCACTACCACATGAGAGCAAAGTGTGAACCACACAGTAGCTTATCCAGTCTTGTGCAGATGTGCTGACATTAAAACTATTGTGAAGCATAAAGGAAATAATGAACAGATTCATCACTGCAGTGATAGAGGTAGCAGTGACCTGATCCTCAGCTCTCAAAGGTCACATGGAAAGTTTCCTGCTCAGAAAAGATTTTCATGAGTCCAGGTAGTTCTCTTCATGTACAATCTTCCATCATGTTTCCTCATTTTTCTCTGGATCTGCTGCATTCACAGTTCTAGAAACTTCCCTGAGAAAAGGACCAGGAGATTTTTCTAGACCTACAAGACCACTTGATCTGAAATGACCTCTTTTAAAAGGGTTGAATCCCAGGGGTCAAAGTAGCCATGCTCATGTTGCCTCTGAGTATAGTGGGATTCTTCATGAGACACTATTGTTAATGCAGACAGTAGCCCATTGAGTGTCTCTGCCAGGCCATAATTCTTTGTTGAATTTAGTCTTCAGTAGACTTTGACCTGGTCTTATATTTCTTTCTAGTGGGAGGGAAAGAACCTATGATGTTTATCCTTCAGGTTAGCATTTAAAAGTTATATTCTGTAGGCCTTATTTGGTCCATTGCAAGAATCAATGGATGAAACTTGGGTGATGGGGACTATTGGAATTAGAATAGTTTGAGTGAACATGTTAATAATTATTCAGTATATCACCATCCATAGACTTTCAGCTGAATTTCTTCTTTATGTTTTCTTCTATAGGATAAGGGACCTGCTTTTTTTGGCATGAACCATATAGTATAACTTCTGGTGTCTCCTTCTCCTATTGTGGTTTCAAGATCTTGTGACTTCCCTTTCTGGATATGACTGTAATTATGTATTTGTCTTCTGTGAGCATAATATAAGAAGGTGACAAGTTCAGCCCTGCCCTGAACATCAACAATCCCCATCCCCAACCTGATCAGATGACCTAGTCATCTCTCCTAATCCCAGGAGCAGGGCTCAGAGACCTCCATCCCTGGTTGAACTTAGTTTTCATTGACTGAGAATGAGTTATAACATGTCTACGGTCCAACCCACAGAGGAGGCTTCATCAAGAATTGTTGCAAGTTCAAAATGAACTGGGCTGCATACAGATGTCCTGCTCCAAAGGTAGTTACTAAATTTAATTAGTTGATTATAAATTTAAAATTTAAATAGTATAAGTGATAGGAATAGTTCTATTATGCTAATACCAATCCAAAAGAACCTCAACGAGGTATTTGTATGACAGGTAGGAAATATATCAATGTAAGGAATGTTGTGTTGAATAAGTAAATCTAGCAATGCCTGAGAAGGAAGAGCTTAAATCCCCAGGGGATATCATAGCAGTCCTTAATGTTGAAGCATTGACAGCAGAGCATCCAATCAAGTTCAATGAAATTGCAAACACTTCAGAAAGGAATCAATGAATCCTCTGTCAACACCCCTCTGCAGAGAGGGGACAGAAGCCAGAATGTCAAGTATGGTGTCACAGGAATTAATAGCATAATCAGAAAAACTAACATCACTGACATATGTAGACCATTTCTGCATTGTGTGACAGGCATAAATTCTGCTCCAGTTACCACAAAACATCCAGCTATAGAGACCACATTAGATGCTTTAAAGCATACTTCATCGTTTTCTCTTGTTTGCTCTTCTGGACTTAGAGGCAGTGATGGTTTGATTGAAAATGCCACCCACAGGATCATTGATTTGAAAACTTGGGGACAAGGGGGCAGCACTACTTGAGAAAAATTAGGAAGTGTGACTTTGTTGGAGTAGGTGTGGCTTTGTTGGAGGAAGTGTTTGACTGGGGTGGGCTTTGGGGTTCCAAATGCTCAAGCTAGACCAGGACTGCACCTGTGAGCACTCCCAAGATACAGGACCTAGCCATATCAGTCCAGGGATTATAAAGGCAAAACTCATAAAATTACAGTTTTGGGTTTTGCAATTGTCTTTTTCAGCAAAGTAAGTTTGATAGTCAGAGGAGGACAAATAGCAAAATAGCACAGTGGGGCTCATCCTGACTGAAGAGTGGGTACTGGCAGTTTCCTTTTCATTTTATGAGCCTGACATTGGGGAGGCTGCTTGCCTTTTTCTAGAATTCCCTATGGGAGTGCCGGAGACCTGTGGGTTAGGTGATGGAAAGATGAACTCTTGGGGCTGCATCTCTTAGAGTCCTGCTTTCCCACCTGAGACCCAGCTCTGAGACCTGGTGCCCTGGAGCAGTGTTGTCTACCCTGATCCCTGTGCTGCTCCTGTTGACAACATCCTTCTGAGTCTCCTCAGTCTGAATAACTGTCTTGTAGGACAGTGACAGAAACCCTTGTTGTTGTCAAAGACTGGGACCCTGCAGTCCAAGGAAACGTATAGCTCCATTTACAAATGGGGAACAAAAACTAATGGTTCTGACACCAACCTCGATCTGAAATCTGACTGTGAAGCCAAGTTCCCTGGCACTGCACGAGGCTCTGAACATATCTGAGTCCTTCTGATCACAGATCCTGGCAGAACAGATTTACTATAAAGACAGGGACTAAGGATTCGGGAAGAAGACATAGTTGAGAGAGACATGGAAAGGCCAGGGTGGCCTAAGCCATAGATGAGCACATCCCTTACCATACTTGGTCTCTCAGATCCCTAGTCTTTGACCAATGGCAATGGACTTAACTCAGAAAATAATAATTCTATCATGTTCCTATCCTATGTTTTATCTATTAATTTTTAACTATTCTACATAGGAGAATGGCAATAAATGCAAAGCTACATACATAATACCCTTCATGTCAAGCAGAAAGTGTGAGTGTTACCTCAATAACAGTAAAGTACAGTCAGGGATGGAAAGGTCCAAGCTTTGCCTCTGCTGGAACAGGAGAGCAAACTGGGGAAGAGACATATGGTTGGGATATGGGTCTCACGTTTTTGCATTAGGCAGTTAAGAGACAGGCACTTGGACACAGCCAATGAGGGCAGCAGAATGAGAAGTCTGGAGTTCCCGAACTCACAGTAGGAAAGGGAAAATCTAGAAAAAAAAAATCTCTATGGCTCAGTCCCACACAAGGCAGCTGTCTCCACCTGCAGAAGACAATAATCAGGAAGGAATTCAGATCAGTCTCTGTGAATAGTGAAACACTGATCATCCCATCACACATCCAAACAGTCCCAATAACTGAGAGTCAGAATAACAAAGGACTGTGTCCTCTGACTACCTACAGTCCCACAGGCACTGCAGGGTCTCAACTTTTTAAAGCTGTGACTGAAACCCAGGCATCCTAAGTGCTCTACCTACCTAAGGGAAATCTAAACAAGACCTAGTCAAAGCCCACAGGAGATGGAAGGGATATAGATGGATAAGCTCTTTCCAGAATTCCAGTCAGTGAAACCATAAGGGTCTCTGGATGCAGCCCCTACCATACTTACCTGCAGCCTGACCATGACTGCCCCATCTTTAACCAGTGGGAAGAAAACATCCTGCTAGTATCCAGGGAGACGGTAGGGTCACGATGGTCATGAGGAATCTCTTGGTCATCATCCCAGGGATGTTTCTTAACTGTGACTACAGATCCAAGGGAGGGAAGGAGACAAGATGGAAGAGAATATGGACTGGACCAACTGTCTTCTGCAGGTCTGTCCTCAGCAGCACCTTCCTTTCTTTCTAACCCCAGGCTTCAGAGAATCACGTGTCCATCAACTCCATCACCAGGTCAATGACTCTGCACATTATTTTCTATGCATTTCACATAGGTCCCAGGCTGAGTAAGCACTTGTATGTGAATACAAATTTCCTCTTATGGACAGAGCACATACTAAGCTTAGGCTTGAAATCCCAGGGGAAGAAAACCAGGACTATGACCATTCCTTATCTTCATTCCCTTTCTTTAGTCATAAAAAAAGACCAAACTCCCATAATCACTGTACCAAGAACCTGGACAGAAACAGTTGCCATGATGGAGATGGCGTGCTGAGGAGGCTCTGACTAGGACTCAGAAGTAAGGGTGAGGCCTCTAACCTCCATCTCTCAGTCCTGATCCTGCCCCAGGTCTCTCAAGGGGCTCCCACCTTCTCTGTGAGTGGACTTTGTGCTCATATGCAGTCTTTACCCATCTCAGGGTGAGAGGCTCATGCGGCCCCTCATGGTTCACATGACATGTATATCTCTGCTCAGCTGCAGAAGGTAGCAACACAGATGCCTACTTCTGGAAGGTTTCATCTCCTGCAGGCCTGGTCACCACCAGCCCTATATCCTGAGTCTGGTTGTTCCCATCTCTCTGCCAGCTCAGGGTGATCTCAGCACATAGAAACATAGGGTTCAGCACCTCAGGATTATTTTCCTTCAGATGTGAGTTCATGGGTCACAAGTTTTTTTTGGAGGGGGTGTTAGTCTGGAGACACAAATTGGAGATCCAGGCATTTGGCATTCTTCCTAGAGATCCAGCATTGTTCATGGGACCATCCCTAAAAAGATGAGAAAGCCAGTCTCGAAGAATGATGCAGATACCACCCAGGAGCCCAAAGTCAGTATCTGGATAATCTATTTCTTGGAAAATTTCAGGATCAGTATGAATCAGCACAGATCCAGTCTCTGGATCTCCTTCTAAGAAAATAGACTTCTGGTAGTGTCTGGGCAGGGGAGGGTGTTTCAGGAGGTTTGGGGGAAGATTAAAGACTCAGGAACCCTGGAGTCTGGCCTCCAATGTCTTTGTGTGTGGACAGTGAACAGGCCTGAGAGATGTCATGATTCTCAATGCAAATGGAAGGGATCTACTGCTTCATTGACAAACTGAACTATCTTGAGAGAAGTATGACCCTCTGGAGAGTCTGTCTCTCATGCTGAGTCAGGGTGTGGTGTTATTTGTTTGTACTCTAACAAATAAAATTTATCTGAAGATCAGAGGACAGCGCCAGCCACTAGATTAAACATAGAGGCCAGGCAGTTGTGGCACACCTTTAATCCTAGCACTCAGGAGGCAGAGATCCTTCTGGATCTCTGTAAGCCCAAAGCCACCCTGGACTAAATGAGATTGATTCAGTCTAGGAGAGAAACAGAGCCAGGCAATGGTGGCACACACCTTTAATCTCTGTATTTGGGAAGCATACAAGCCATTAATCCCAGCACTAGGAAGGAAATGATAACTGGACAGAGAAAGGATATAAGGCATGAGTGTGGAGGACCAGCCCCCACATTTATTTACCCCAAAGACTCTTGAGAAATGAGGGATAAGAGACTTAGTTAGTGGACCAATGGAACCAAACTGAAGACCTTGTCATTAATCCACACACCTATGAACATAAGATTTTCGACAAAGAAGCCATCACTGTACATAGAAAAAAGAAAGCATCTTCAACAAATGGTGCTGGCATAACTGGATGTCAACTTGTAGAAGACTGCAAATAGATCCATATCTGTCACCGTGCACAAAACTTAAGTCCAAGTGGATCAAAGACCTCAACATAAATCCAGTTACGCTGAACCTGATAGAAGAGAAAGTAGGAAGTAGTCTTGAACGCACTGGCACCAGAGATCACTTCCTAAATATAACACCAGTAGCACAGACACTGAGAGAAACAATTAATAAATGGGACCTCTTGAAACTGAGAAGCTTTTGTAAGGCAAAGGACACGGTCAACAAGACAAAACGACAGCCTACAGAATGGGAAAAGATCTTCACCAACCCTACATCTGACAGAGGGCTGATATCCAGAGCATATAAAGAACTCAAGAAATTAGACATCAAAATACCTAACAGTCCAATTAAAAATGAGCTATAGAGCTAAATAGAGAATTCTCAACAGAAGAAGTTCAAATGGCTGAAAGACATTTAAGGAATTGCTCAACATCCTTAGTCATCAGGGAAATGGAAATCAAAATGACTCTGAGATACCACCTTACACCTGTCAGAATGGCTAAGATCAAAAACACTGAAGACAGCTTATGTTGGAGAGGATGTGGAGCAAGGGGAAATCTCCTCCACTGTTGGTAGGAATGCAAACTTGTGCAGCCACTTTGGAAATCAATATGGTGCTTTCTTAGAAAATTGGGAATCAGCCTCCCTCAAGACCCAGCTATACCACTCTTGGGCATATACCCAAAGAATGCTCAGTCATACCACAAGGACACATGCTCAACTATGTTTATAGCAGCATTATTTGTAATAGCCAGAACCTGGAAACAACCTAGATGCCCTTCAACTGAAGAATGGATAAACTAATTGTGGTACATATACACAATGGAGTACTACTCAGCAGAGAAAAACAATGACATCATGAGGTTTGCAGGCAAATAGATGGAACTAGAAAAAATCATCCTGAGTGAGGTAACCCAAACTCAGAAAGACAAACATGGTATGCACTCACTCATAAGTGGATACTAGATGTAAAGCAAAGGATAGCCAGACTGCAACTCACAACTCCAGGGAGGCTACCTAGTAAAGAGAAACCTAAGAAAGACACAGCGATCACCCAATGGCAGAGAAATGGATGAGATCTACATGAGCAAACTGGGGGTGGGGGGGATAGAGGGCAAGGGTCAGGAGAAAGAGAGCTTAGGGGAGAGGTAGGTCCCAGCTGGATCAGGAGCAGAGTGAGAGAACAAGGAAAGAGATACCATGATTAATGAAGACCCCAGGGGAATAGGGAGAAGCAGAGTGCTAGAGAGGTCCACAGAAATCCACAAAGATGACTCCACTGTAGACTACTGGCAATGGTCGAGAGAATGTCTGAGTTGACCTGCTCTGGTGATCGAATGGCAGAACACCCTGGCTGTCATGATAGAACAGTGTTTGGTGGAAGCAGATGCAGAGATCCACTGTCGAGCACCAGGTGGAGCTCTGGGAGTCTGATCCCAGACTCCTGAGAGGAGGGATTGTATGAGCAAGAGATGTTGAGACCATGGTTGGAGGAAGCACAAGTTCAAATAGCCAAACTAGTAGAAGCACATAACTGTGAACCAATGGTGGAAGGGCCCCCATGGAACTGGACCAGGTCCTCTGGATAAGTGAGACAGTTGATTAGCTTGAACTGTTTGGGAGGCCCCCGGGCAGTGGAGCCAGCACCTGTCTTTGGTGCGTGGGCTGACTTTTTGGAGCCTGAGGCCTATCCTGGGACACTTTGCTCAGCCTTGGTGTAGGAAGGAGGGGACTGGACCTGTCTCGGCTGAGTCTGCCCAGCTGGACTGACTCCCCAGGGGAGACCTTACCTTGGAGGAGGTGGGAGAGGATATGGAGAAACTGAGCTCACTAGTCTTCCCTTAGATAGAAGATTGCTGCCATGTCCTGTTGTTGAAGGACTCGGATTTGCTGGGAAATGTGCTCCTGGCCTGAGGCAGGTAGTCTGTTCCACAGACACAACTGCAGGAAGATCCCCGTCAATGCTTCAGAAACCTGACATTTCTACCCTGTTCTCCTCTTTAGGGGCTCTGCTCCCAGTACTGCTTAACAAGAGTTGAAGAATCTGCCATGTGCATTTCCTCTGGGATCCAGAGAAGTACACAAGAGAAAATCCTCTCAACTGCCTCATGTGCCTGTCAGCCAAGGAGTGAGAAATCCAATAGGCTGTGTAGCCAGGTAGAAAGGTGGGGGTCATAGGAAGGAATAAAAATGAGTAGAAAGGGCCAGGTATACCAAGAAAGCTCCCTTGGGGCTTAAGAGTCAGCTTGGATCTCATGCCATTAAGCCACAAGAAAGGGAAAATCCACCCCACCCCCCATGAAGGAAGCTGAGAATTCGCGGATAAACTCTTGAGTCCTGGCTTTGGTAAAGGCTGTGTTCCCTTCATAGCAATCCAAGGCAATACCTATGTGCCTTGGACAGTAGTTCAGGGTCTGGGAGAACTCAGAGCTAGTTCAGACCCAGACCCCTGCTGAAGACAGCTGCAGAGTTCAGAGTCCATGAGAAGCCTTTTGCATCGTATGATGCAGTAGGTTGCCTTCTCCAGTATTAGCAGCTGAACCTTGGGCTTCTTCTCCCCGCAAATTTCAAGTCAGTTTATTTCTATACTTTATAAATTACATAGTTCTATTTTTTTTCTTCCCCTGTCACAGTATCTGAAAACAGACTAAAAAAAAAAACCAGTTTTATTATTTAAGACAGAAAAAGAGTTTTGTTAACTGTGGTGTTTGAATAGGAATGGCTCCTATAGGCTCATAGATTTGAATGCTTGGTCATTAGGTGTGGTCTCATTGGAGGAAGTGTATCACGGGGGAGTGGACTTTTCAAATGCTCAAGCCAGGCCCAGTGTCTCTCTCTTCCTGCTGCTCTGGATCTGGATGTAGAACTTTCAAGCTACTTCTCCAGCACCATCTCTGTCTGCCTACATGCCACCATGCTCCCCATCAAACCTCTGACACTGAAAGCAAGCCCCAGTTAAATTTTTCCTTCATAAGAGTTGTCATGGTCGCCGGGCGTTGGTGGCGCACGCCTTTAATCCCAGCACTTGGGAGGCAGAGCCAGGCGGATCTCTGTGAGTTCGAGGCCAGCCTGGGCTACCAAGTGAGCTCCAGGAAAGGCGCAAAGCTACACAGAGAAACCCTGTCTCGAAAAACCAAAAAAAAAAAAAAAAAAAAAAAAAAAAAGAGTTGTCATGGTCATGGAGTCTCTTCATAGCAATAGAACACTGACTAAGACATTAATCAAATTCTAAAGGTGGCTTTACCAAGAACTCTCCATATTAAAGCTTTTGAACCATCACCTCTCACTTGTCTGAATGGCTATTTTAAAAATTAACCACTGTTAGTGAGGATATGGATACACATTGGTGAGACTATAAATTGGTAAAGGTTTTTTTCTTGGTTTTTTTGAGACAGACTCTTATTATGTATGTATCAGGCTGTCCTGTAACTCACTGTGTAGACTAGACTCACAGAGATCTGCCTGCCTCTGCCTGCCAAGGGCAAGGATTAAGGGTGTGTACCACTAGACACTGCTGGTGCAGCTATTTTTTTATTATGGAATTTCCTCAAAAAAATTTTAAAGTAATGGCACACGCGTTTAATCGCAGCACTCAGGAGGCAGAGGCGGTCAGATCTCTGTGAGTTCAAGGCCAGCCTGGTCTACACAGTGAGTTACAAGACAGCCAGAGCTACACAGGGAGACCCTGTCTCAAAACAAAGAAAAGAAATTGAAAACAGGTGGTCTGGGCAGGTAGGGCTTGTCTAACATTCTTGAGGACCCAATTCAATCTCAAACATTAAATAAACAAACAAACCACACACACACACACACACACACACACACGCAAGTAAAATATTTTCTTGCAAAAGGAACTTGGTATGTCACAAGTTTGTAATCCCAGCATTTGGGAGGTTTAGGCTAGAGTAATAATGAGTTTAAGAACAGCCTGGGCAGCATAACAAATCCATATCAAAAATTTTCCCAACAAAGGTGAATTTTAATAATATTCTTACCAACACACACAAAAAACAGTATCAATAATAAAATCAGATAGCAGAAACCTTCAGGAAGCTGTGTGTGTGTGTCTGTCTGTCTGTCTCCCTGTCTGTGTGTGTGTGTCTGTGTCTGTGTGTATTGTTGTGGTAACTCTTCCAGAGAACACACAGACTCTCAAAGTTGAATTCACTGGCTGTCAGGCTAAAAAGAAACTTTCCCAAATCGTGTAGCCAAAAGCTGTACTCTTTGGGGGTTTTTACTTGATAAGGCAATGCAGCCTCCTCCAGGAGAGCGGTAGCCTGGTGCCTGTGCTCCTGGCACTCATAACACAACACGCAAAGTGTTGCTGGCCATCCTTGCAGCCACAATGTAGCCTCTCCAGGTGCCACCTTCACGCCGCCTCTGTTCCTTGCTCAAGCGGTCTTTCCTGAGTTGTATGTCCTCATCCACCTTCCTCCTCCACGTGTTCTCCACCAAGCTGGCCGTTTGCCCACACAGCTGATACTTTCTTTCTTCAAAGCTGGTTTGCAGATGGAAGGTCTGCAGCAGCAGAAGCACTCACATACCCTACGGATGCAGTAACAGCAAAAGACACGGCAGCAGTCAGTGGTTACTGGTTCTTCCAAGCAGTCATGGCAGACGGAACAGACCAGCCCATCCTCCAGGCTTGTTAGAGGGGAGCAGAAGCCACAGTCACTGTGCTCAGACTACACAGACTTCTCTCCTAAAAAGACCAGAAGAGAGAAAGGAAGGTCTTAGTTTAGTGAATATCAAGTCAAAACTATAAACCTGTTTCCTGAAATCCAAAATTCCTTCCAGAACACTTAGCAGGATGGGTGGGTTCCAGTCTACCTCATGAGATTGCTATTAATATTAGGCAGCTTGCTCCTGTGTCAACATTTCAGTGAGTGTCCATGGATGTAATTAAAGGGAGTGGACTGGGTTAGAAGATTATGGGAAAATAAATTCCCAATAAAGTTTAAAATATGTATGCCTGGTTCTTAGATAAGCTTAGTAAATAGCTGCTGTAAGTACTTCAATGCTAGAGAATAAGAATTAGAAATTTTAAGGTTATGTCTTAAAACCTACCTAAGGCAGATATTATAAACCACAAGGTTCAATCATAAATGTTATTCACATGTGTTATCTAGACCAGCATACAAATGAGCACGCAACACATACACATGGGTACACAAACTAATGCATATTCCATTAACTAACACGCTGTTTGTTTTTTATTACTTGCAATAAATTCTAATTTTAATTACAGCCCATATTTTTTTAAAATGCCAGGGCCAGCAAAATGAACTAACAGGTACTTGCCTGAGAATCTGAGTTTGATCCTTGGGTCACACATGGTAGAAGGAACTGAACCCTGCAAGTTAGAGAAGTATCTATTAACCACTTTACTACACCAGCTTAATTCCTAACTGCGTTCTCAATACTTATCCTTATGCCCACAGATGAGTGTAGTTTTCATTCAAAAAATCTCTTTGCAGCAGACAGAGATCATTACAGAAAACCACAACCAGTCAAAAGCAGAGACCAAGTGACATGGGTGCCCAGTTGATCCATCTACAACAAAAGTCCTGCACCTAAGGTGCAGGGAAAACACAGACGAGAGCGCAGAAAGATCGGAAGACCTGGTGACCAGGAAATCTGCTGTGAGGTTGTATCTCCTAGAAAGGTCAGGTCAGCTAGCTAGTCAGCGCTGAAATCCTGTACACACAGGTGCCAGCACTGCATGAACAGAGCAGGTTGTATTTGTACATTTACACAGAGGTCTAAACAAAAATAAAGAAAAAGAGGCCATGATTTCTAGAAGAAGCCAGGAGAGACAAATAGGAGGGGTTGCAGGGAAGAAAGAGAAGGGGGAAATGGTGTGGGTTTTTTTATTATTATTTAAAAGACAAATATATATTAAGATTGTAGCAAATCTGAATAAAAAAAGAAAACCATTAGAACTAAAAAGTTCAGCAAAGTTTAAAGGTCGACATAAAAAAAAAACTACATGCCACTAATAAATATCCAGAAAGATATTAAGAAAGAATCATTTATAAAGGCATTTTCAAGACTGAACTGCTTAGGGCTTGAGTCCTCCCATATCACTGAAGGAAGTGCAAGCTGAAGATGCAGCCAGAAAAAAAAAGTGGCACCCCTGCATTCCCAGGAGACAGTGTGGCCCATACCATGGAGCTTGTAACTGAATCCAAGAGAATCCAAAATAGATTTGAGACTGCAAAGGCAGAAAACGCATTAAGGGGGATTTAGAGCCAATAAAAAAAGAAAGTCAACCAGAGGAAATCTGGTTGACTGTGGTGATATTTTATTTGTGCAACCCAATAAAGTTTATATGAGGATCAGAGGAAAAAGCCAGCCACTAATTAAATATAGAAGTCAGACAATGGTAGCACACACCTCCTATCATTTGGGAGGCAGGGATCTGTCTGCATCTCTGTGAGTTCAAGGCCACATTGGGAACAGAGCCAGGCATGGTGGCACATGCCTTAAATTCCAACACTAGTTATCCATGTAGGTCTGGAGGTCTGTACAGACAGACCGGAAGTGACAGAGCTGGGCAGGAAGAGGAAGTGATGTAGCTGGACAGAGAGAGCAAATGACTTAGCAGAACAGAAAGGCATATAGGTGTGGGTATACAGGAAGTAGGTCTCTTTGGAAGCTGTGGAGTAGGTGAGGTGAGGTTGGCTTGTGGTTTGTCCTATTCCTCTTATCTCTCAGCTTTAACCCCAATTTCTGGCTTTGTGTTTTTTATTAATAAGACTGGTTACCAATTCATCTACAGTTGACTTCCTTAGAGCTGAGATTTTATGCAGGGGCTCCATCAACACACAAGCAGGGGCTGACGCTGTACAATCCTGGATGGTCTCCTTTGAGTTCAAAGTTTTGTGTACCACCTTTGTGTATCACTTATCTTGAATGGCACAGGTAGGTACAATGAGGTCTCCGTGCCCCATGGACATCACCATTCATCGTAGAGATGTTCTACAGTGTCGTTATAGTGTCATAGACAAATTCTGTCTCCAGGTCTCCCAACAAAGCCAGGAGGAGGCTCTAGAAAGGAAGAGTTTGCTGGTGAGTTTCTCCCACCTACAAAAGATCAACAAAGAAAGAAAAGGAAGGCATTTAGCAGAGGAGTCAACTAGAGAACAGAATTCTGTCTTCAGGACCCCGTTTCCTGATGGTCATCCTGGGCATGGTGTCCATCACAGCCCTGAAGCTACCCACGGAGGGGGATGTGGAGTCCAGGCTACCTCTCTGCTTCCACTTCAGTGTGAATCAAAATTAGTGACTGCTTCTATCCTAGGACTCATCACGATGGCTATCCTTAGAACATGAGCCAGGATTAAGGCTGACTTCCAAAGTAAATTTATCTTAAAATACACATCTGGACTGACTGTCTTTTATCTGTATTTTATTCCCATTAGCACACTAGAAATTTTGAGTTTTTCCAAATAACTGCAGATGGATAATACATAGTTTTAATTAGTCTAGATTTTTTTAAAGCCCTCTATTATTTTGTTTCTAACTGTGTACATGCATGTGTCTTTGTTGGGGTACATGTGCATGAATGCAGTTGCCTGGAGAGGCCAAAAGAGGAAGTTTGATCCTCTGCAACTGAAGTTACAGGCCATTGTGAGCCACCAGACATGGGTGGTGCAACTGAATTCAGGTCCTTTGCAGGATCAGTAAGTGCTCTTAACCACTGACCCTTTTCTCTACTCCCAAGCCTCCTCATCATATTACTGACAAAAGAATGCTTCTGAGTAATAACCTAGGAAATTAACTTGGAGAAAAAAATTTAAAAACATGTATCTGCTATGCAGATAACTTTAATTAAAATGTTATTTTCTCAAAAATGTCTAATTCACTTTGATAAGGGGCATGGCTGCTTCAAAGTTAAGCAATAAAATGAACAAACTGATAAGCCTAGAATTAAAATTACCTCTATTCTTAAATACAAGTACCAGTGTTACTATGTAAATTACTTAGTGCCCTCTGTCATTGAAAATATTTGTGCTATTTGTGTGGGACCCATCTTTCCTGGGTAAGTGTAGCTACCACTCCTCATCAAAGAAGCAAATTGAGACCATCTCAGAGAACCACAACTGGACACAAAACAGAGATCAACAGATCCTGGGAAGGCCAGTCCAAGCTGATATCTACATCACAGTGCTTGCAGTTATGGCTCACAAAAGAAGGGCTGGAAAAATTGTAAGAGATAGATACCATGAAGCCTGGTGTGAACGTCTTTCCTAGAAATGGCTGTGTAAAAAAGACTGGAACAATGGCAAAAGAAATGGACATGATAACATGAAAGGGAGAAAATGTGGGGCCCCACCCTTAGACAAAGACCTACAAGTAATTGACGATGGCTGGCATAAAGAAAATTAGCCCCTCCCAGGGATGAGGCCCTTATTGGTTGTCCAATGCAAAGCGGTCAGACTCAGCTGCTGTGGGACATTCTGTATGTTAAATGTGTTGCTCTGATTGGTTAATAAATAAAACACTGATTGTCCAGTAGCCAGGCAGGAAGTATAGGTGGGACAAGTAGAGAGGAGAATTCTGGGAGGTGGAAGGCTGAGGCAGAGAGACGCTGCCAGCCACCGCCATGAGAAGATGTTAAGATACCGGTAAGCCACGAGCCACCTGGCAACTTATAGATTAATAGAAATGGGTTGATTTAAGATATAAGAACAGTTAGCAAGAAACCTGCCATGGCCATACAGTTGATAAGTAATATAAGTCTCTGTGTGTTTACTCGGTTGGGTCTGAGCAGCTGCGGGACTGGCGGGTAAGAGAGATTTGTCCTGACTGTGGACCAGGCAGGACTAGAGAAAACTCCAGCTACACTCAGCAGGTTGTATGTATGT
This sequence comes from Peromyscus leucopus, assembly GCF_004664715.2. NCBI lineage: Eukaryota > Metazoa > Chordata > Mammalia > Rodentia > Cricetidae > Peromyscus > Peromyscus leucopus. The sequence goes on from NC_051084.1 coordinate 17,778,544, forward strand.
ATTTGTGTGTATTTACACACTCACACACACATGTAATGGTAATGAACAAAGAGGCTATTGACTTGAGGAAGGAGCATGGAAAGGGTTGGAAGGAGGGTGACTGGAAGGGGCAGGAGTAAGAAAAGGGGGGATGGTGTGGTCCTTTTTAAATTAAAAATGCATCTGAAAAATAAAATGGGAAAGGTGGCTGTGGTGGTTTGAAAGAAAATGGCCCCCAAAGGGAGAGGTATTAATGAGAGGTGTGGCCTTGTTAAAGTAGGCAGGGCCTTGATGGAGGAAGTGTGTCCCTGTTAGGGCAGGTTTTGAGTGTCTCCAACCACTTCCTTTTGCCTCTGAGTCAAGATGTAAGAACTCTCAGTTCCTTCTCTAGCACCATGTCTGCCTGCATGCTGCCATGCTTCCTGCCATGATGATAATGAACTGAACCTCTGAACTGTAAGTGAGCCCCGTCAATGAAATGTTTTCCTTTATATGTCTTGCTGTGGTCATGGTGTCTCTTCACAGCCATAGAAACCCTAACTAAGACAGTTACAAAAGAAAAGAAAAAACAAAATAGCTATTATAGTGTTTGAAGGTAAGGGTTTTACAGTCACTGTGTGGATGGTTAAAAAGGTGTCAGGTGGGGCTGGAGAGCTGGCTCAGTTGGTTAAGAGCACTGGCTTCTCCTCCAGAGAACTATGCACCATTCCCAGCACCCACAGGGCGGCTCACAGTCTTCTGGGAATCTCTGTACTAAGCACTCAGACACCAATGACATTGCAAGAGAGCAGTGGACCAGTGGATGGAGCGAGGACAACTCCTGAAAGGCCTCTGTCTCCGGCCCAGTTTTCACTCTCATTTTATGCCCTGAAGTCACAATGTGGGGCAGACAGGCAAGTGAGATTCTCCAGAAGCACTTGTGACAGTCAGCGGGGTGTTAAGGGCAGTGACCCGTTGTTTCAGCTGTTTCTCCAGAGCTTTCTGTTTCTAGTAGGAACTGAAGTCATGCTTAGAAATGAGCAATTCGACCTGAGTGGTGGTGGCGTATGCCTTTAATCCCAGTACTCAGAGGACAGAGAGAGGTGGATCTCTGAGTTTGAGGTCAGCCTGTTTTACACAGTGAGTTCCTAGATAGCCAGGGGTACACAGAGAAACCCTATCTTGAAAAACAAAACAAAAGGAAAATAAATTAGCAATACACACAGGGCTTTAAGTAAATCACTAAATAAATCAATGTATCAGGATCTAATAATTGGTCTTTTTTACCTTACTCTTCTTCAATAACAGTCTGTAAATAACTCCAGTTCCAGGGTATCAGATGACACCTTCTGGCCTCCAACAGCACTGTGTGCATGTGATGCACAGATATGCATACAGGCAAAATATCCATACACATAAAATAAGAACATTTTTAAAAGGTGTCAGGCACTTACTAAGGGATCAAGCTTATCCTGGGTTCTCACAAAGGACAGATATTTTCTTCTTCTTTTTCATTTCTTTTTTTAATTAAAATTTTTCATTCAGTTTACACACGAATCAAAGATTCCCCCTCTTCCTTCCTCCCTCACCCCACCCTCCCCCTCCCAACCCACTCCCCACTCCCACTCCCCACAAGAAAGCAAGGCCTCCCATGGGGAGGCACATCCAGTAGAGGCAAGTCCAGGCCCTTCCCCCTGCCTCAAGGCTGTACAAGGTGTCCCATCATAGGTAGTGGGCTCCAAAAAGCCTGCTCATGCACCAGGGATGGATTCTGACCCCATCGCCAGGGGTCCCCCACCACCACCAAGCAGGTCAAGCTACACAATTATCTCGCCATGCAGAGGGCCTAGTCCAGTCCCATGCAGTCTCCACAGCCATTGATCCAACATTCATGAGATCCCTCTAGTTGGTTTGGTTATCCCTGCAGGTTTCCCCATCATGATCCTGATGCACTTGCTCATAGAATCCCTCTTCTCTGTCTTTGACTGGACTCCTGGAGCTTTGTCTGGTGTTGGGCTGTAGATCTCTCCATCTGCCTCCATCAGTCACTGGAGGAAACTTCTGTTATGACAGTTAGGGTATTCACAGATCTGATCACTGGGGTAAGCCAGTTCAGTATAGGCACCCTCTCCACTATTTCTAGTAGTCCAAGCTGGGGTCATCCTTGGGGATTCCTGGCAACTTCCCTAGCACCTGGTTTCTCTCAATCCCCATGATATCTCCTCTAGCATGGCATCTCTTTCATTGCTTTCCCACTCCATCCATCCCTGTTCAACCATCCCATTCCCTTATGTTCTCATCCCCTACCCCCTACCCTCCATTGTCCACCACTCATCCCCAGTTTACTCATGGAGATCTCATCTATTTCCCCTTCCCAGGGTGATCCATGTGTTCCTCTTTGGGTCTTCCTTGTTAGGTAGCTTCTCTGGAGTTGTGGGTTGTTATCTGGTTATCCTTTGTTTTATCCACTTATGAGTGAGTACATACCATGTTTGTCTTTCTGAGTCTGGGTTACCTCAATCAGGATGATATTTTTTAGTTCCACCCATTTCAAATTTCATGATGAAAAGACAGATATTTAATTCATATTACAAACTATAGAATGAATAGTGGTACAGAATCCAAGCATATAGGTTTAAAAGGGGGTAGGTGACTAGGATGTAACTCAGTTGGTATAGTGCTTATCTAACATGCAGAGAGCCCTGGATTTGACCCCCAGACAGCACAACCAGCTGTGGTATCACTGTCTATAATCCTAGCACTCAGGAGTTGACTATTACATAGTGAGTTTGAGGCCGGCTTGGGTACATTGAAACTGTCTCATTTAAACAAAACAAAACCATGGGCTCTGGGGAGATAGCTTAGTGATTAAGAGCACTTGCCACTCTTCCAGAGCACTCTGCCACACCAACTCCAGTGTCGTCCGTGTGACATGAACAATTATGTCAATAACAGCGGACAGGAGATACATGTCCCACGGGACTAAGCTCCCTGAAGGTCCCAGGCAGAGTGCCCGTGTTATGCCTCCTTCTCGAAGAAGATGTACTTCACAGATCATGAGCTCCCTGGGCTATGGGTTCTGTATAACTGCTTTTCTGATAATGCTCTAATTAATCTATAAAGCACAGCCAAAATTAATGAATGCTTGGGTTGTGAACTATGGAGGAAAGGGGAAGGTGGACATGGATCTTAATCAGACATAGCAGAATGAGCTATTTTTTAAGACCTCAAGCCGCTAGATAAAGAAAGTATAAAGATTCAGGCACTTCTAGGGAATGAACACTCACCCACTAGGAATCCTTTAAGAATCCCAACTAAAATGATTTATGGTAGAAAACATTATCTCATAAGAGGCAGATGATGGGCCCCTCTGTTGAGGAAGTTCAGCATGGGAAACTTAAAGACTACAGCAGAACCCCTTCCCCATTACAGGCATAGAAGTACAAGAGTCCATATTCCAACAGGTAAAAAGGTTTTATATTAAAAGTGATACGTGGTTTAAAAAAAAAAAAAGAACTAAAGAAAGACTTAGAGAGGGTCTGCAACATCCAAATTGGCTAAATGGGTCATGGGAACCAAAAAAGTAAAAATGTATTATAAACTAAAAAAAAAAGCTGAGATAAGATAAAAGACACAGCTATAATCACAAAAAGTCTACACAAGTCTAGGGACTGTACTAAGTTTAAAAACCACAGACTGCTCTTTGGGTCATAAAGTTCTTGTGGGTGAAGGGATATGTCTGGCGCCGATTAATAATTATGTGCTTGCTGTTTTTTAAAGATGATGTAATTAAATTATTGCCAAGATCTTGTTGTTCCTTGTATGACGTGATAGGTTTTTTTTTCTGTATATAAACTACTGATTTGCAGAAATAAAATTGCAGCAGATTCAAACCACTTCTGAATGTGTTGTCTGTCTGTCATTCGCCGAATCCTTGCCTTCCTGACTACCCAAGCCCTGGTTCTCCTGCGGTCATGGTACGCCCAATGGGCCAGTCTGTGACAGGACTAGAGTTGGGTTCCCAGTACCCATGTTAGGCAATTCACAACCATCTGTAACTCCACATTGAGGGAGGGGATTCAACACTGTCTTCTGGGCTCTGAAGGTACCTGAACTAGCAAGTGCCCATCACCACACACATACACGCATTAAAAAAAAAAAAAAAAAAAAAAACTGTCTTGACTTCTATGTTTGGTCTGAGGTCTGAAGAGAGGAAGGCATTGCTTGATTAGTTGGTCCACCCTGGGTTTGCCTCTGATTAATGCTTTATGTTATTAAGAAGAAAATTATTTTTTCCTCCCAGCCCCTTGTCTGGCCAACTGGAAGTAACTTGTCCAGACTGTGCATATCAGTAGGAGGTGGTTCTCGGGGAAATAATTATTCATCTGGTGGTTCTGTGCCTTGATATCTGTGTCTATGCCAGTCATTGAGACATTTTTAAAGGTTTTATTTATTAAAAATAGCTTTACAAAAGGTGTTTTATTTGTTATCTCTCTCTCTCCTCTCTCTCTCTTTGAAGGCAGGATCTCACTTTGTAGCTCTGGCTGTCCCTGCACTCACTATGTAGACCAGGCTGGCCTCAAATTCACAGAGATCCATCTGCCCCTGCCATCTGAGTGCTGAGTTTAAAGGAATACATCAACACACCTGGAAATGTATAGTTCAGACTAGTTTCAAACTCTTGATATATGTGTGGTCATGTGTTACACTGGCTAATAACCTGTGAGTTGGCATGGTGTTTGTTGTTTCTGGACAGAATCTTTGTGAGACACCCACTGTCTCTCCCTTTGTTGTAACAACTACAAAGACTCCCAAAGGATGCTTCCCCATCTTTAATCCTAGTGTACAGATCTGCAACTAGTCTTGAGTAATATACAAGTGAAAAATACACTTTGGGAGATTAATAGTGAAATTTGACCTAATATATCCTGACACTGAACATGGAGTTCAGAAAAATAGTTGCTGGTTTATTAATTAGTTTTTTGTTGCTACAACAAAATATACAACAAGAATAACCTATGATGAAAGGGTTTATTTTGGCTCACAATAGGAAGGAACAGTCTGTCGTGACAGGGAGGCAAGATGATGAGCAGCTCCATGACAACAGGTTGTGAGGCTGCTTGCCCATGTCTCTGCAGATCGGGACACTAAGAACCAGGATACGGTGCTCACAGGCATTTTCTTTTCCCCCTTTTATTCAGTCTGGGACCACAGCCCGTGGTATGGTGCGCCTTTCCGTTAGTTAAACTCTCTGCAAATGCCCTTGAGGACATGCCCAAAGTGTGTCTCGTAGATGACTCTCAATCCACTCCAACTGACAATGAAGATTAACCATCACAGTCAGCTTTTGAGAAACAAGAGGAGCTGGAGTTTTGCCCTGCTAAGGAGGGGATAACAAGGACCTCAAGGTACTTCTGCTGTGGTAGATTCAACAACACCTGTTCATGGTGGGCCACACCAGAATGAGAACTCAGGAGCGCATCTGGGAAAGCTGCTGTTTCTAGGTTTGCTGTGTTCTGTAGGTGCTGGATGCTGCAGCTGCTTCTGGTGCTATGGGAACAGATGCTGGAAAAACCAGGCACACACTGCAGGAATCTGGCAAGGAGCCTTCATGTCATAAACCCTATGCCTTCCCTTCTCGGCGCACTTCTGCCATCTACTGGCAAAGCTTCAGGGTCAGCTGGCAGTGAGCATAGCTAATGGGCTGGGACCATTTTTATAGCTGAGTTACAGAAAAATCATTTCTCACACAATGGGAGCAATACCTGAACCTTCTAGCAAACTGAAAACGAAAGGGAGATCACAAACCTATAAATGGGGTGGTTAGTAAATAAATGATTAGTAAACTGAAATGCTTATCAAGGTTTTGTTGTTTTGCTTTGTAATCAGTATATTAAAGAGACATTCACACATTTCAAAGATGATTTGAATTCTGACATCCAGACTTAAGGACATGAACATATGGCAACTTTAAATATACAATTAAGGGGTTGTGGATTTAGCTCAGTGGTAGAGTGCTTGCCTAGCAAGAGAAGGCCCTGGGTTTGGTCCTCAGCTCCAAATTGAGGGGATATATATATATATATATATATATATATATATATATATATATATAATTAAGTCTATATTTATCACAATCTGCTATTGCACCAATGATAGACTGTGATTAGTGATTACTTTGGAGCATAAATCAAATGGTTTAAGATAAGCTTGCAACATGCATAAGAAATACCTTATACATGCATATTACTTCTCCATGTAAAGGGTTTTCACTTTCTGGGAGTTACTAAACGAGGGTTTTTCATCCTAAGATGGATTAGAAGACTCTATCTCTCTCTGGATATGGGGCAGGTGTTGAGCATGGCTAAAACACTACTAAACTCTGAAATCACTGTTAATATTAATGAGTTCTGGGCCTGAAGAGATGGCTCAGAGGTTAAGAGCACTGGCTGCTCTCCTAGAGGTCCTGAGTTCAATTCCCAGCAACCACATGGTGGCTCACAGCCATCTATAATGAGATCTGGTGCCCTCTTCTGGGGTACAGGCATACATATAAGCAGAATACTACATACAAAATAAACAAATAAATCTTCAAAAATATTACTAAGTTCTACACCTTAATGTTGTGAGCATTCTTTCTAATGTTAGTCTCCTATAATAGACACTGGGAGTGGGACAATTTGACTACCTCATTAGCAGAGATTGGACTCACCTTTGCTATTGGAGGCTTTTTTAGTAAAGCGACTGTTTCCAGTTGATGTGATAAAACACTTTAACAAAAAGCAACTTAGATACTCCTGCTCAGGGCACATTTCAGAAGGGAGAAGGGGTGGAAAGATTGTAAGAATCAGGGAGTTGGCTGTGTCTCTTAGGAATGTTAGTATGTATATCCATAAAGTCCCACCCACATGACTGCCCAAACATGAGCTGAACAAGGACAATATCAGTAAACATGCCAAAATGAGTAGAGAAAAGTACACAAGGCGTCAACCCTACATAAAGAACTACAGGCACCTAAGGAAAGCTGGGGGTGGGAGGAACAGTCCTCCTCAGAGAAGAGCGCACCAACTGGTTAACCAATACCACATGATCAGCCTTGAAAACATACACACAAGTATATTAATACTCACTGGTGGTTTGAATAGGAACGGCTCCCCTAGACTCATGTGTTTCAATGCTTGGCCTGTAGGGAGTGGCACTATTAGGAGGACTGGCCTTGCTGGAGGAAGTGTGTCACTGTGGAGTGGGTTTTGAGGTCTTATAGGCTCAAGCTACACCCTGTGTGGCCCACAGCCTCCTTCTGCTGCCTGCAGATCAAGATGTAGAACTCTCAGTCCTTCTCCAGCATCATGTCTGCCTGCACTGCCATGCTGCTCATCATGATAGTAATGGAATAAACCTCTAAAACTCTAAGTCAGCCCAATTAAATGTTTCCTTTTATAAGAGTTTCTGTGGTCATGGTGTCTTTTCACAGCAATAGAAACCCTAACTAAGACAGACTGAGCAGCTTATATAATACATAATACATGTGTGTGTGTCTGTGTGTCTGTCTGTGTGTGTGGAGAGAGAGAGAGAGAGAGAGAGAGAGAGAGAGAGAGAGAGAGAGAGAGAGAGAGAGAGGGAACATAATAATAGTTAATAAAAAAAGAAGCCATGAATTTGGAAGAGAGCAAGGATTATATGAGAGGGTGTTGAGGGGAAGAAAGAGAGAAGTGTAATTATATTATAATCTCAAAAATAAAAACTAAGCACTTTAAAAAGCAACTTAAGGGATAGAGAGGATTATTCCAGCTTACAATTTTAGGTCTCAGATCATCACTGTGAGGAGGTCAAGGTAGAAACTTCAAATGGCTAGCACAATCAAGAAGAGAGAGTCCACCCAAACATGTGGAATAACTGCAGGTCTCCACCTCTCCCTCAGCTCCCCTGAATCCAGTTCCCCAGTCTCATCCCCAGCTCTGCAGCTGACCACCTGCTGTGGCCTCTCCTTCCTCTTTCCCCTTCTCCAGTGGGTCTCACAGATCTTCCCTTCCAAACTTCCTTCTCCCCACTCATTGATTTACCCCAGTCACCAACTCCAGCAGGCATTCCCTGGGAACCTGCAGACCACTTTGGCCAGGGAAGCAGGTAGGCTATCCGCAGATCTCCACCTCTCCCTCCATTTCTTCAAGTCCAATTCACCATTCTCCTCTCCACCTCTGTAGCATACCTTCTGCTGCAGCCTCTCCTAATCTCTGCATCCATTGCCAGGAGACTAAGTAGATCCTGATGGAACACTCTGCTTTCTTCCCTCCTGTGGGCCCCCTCAGCTCCCACCTTCCTAACCCTTCACCATTTCTAATGTCAGCTCCCAATACCTAGGAATACATTTTGCCTGGAACCACAGATGGCCACACAAATCAGGATCCCTGAAGAATTTCCTACCAGGCAACATACAGCCACCACACCCTCCTAAGAGCCAGAGAAGGCAGTGGAATCCATGGGACAAAATACCCACCCAACAAAGACAAGACCAAATATTAGCTGGTAGAATTACAACCTTTCCAAACCAGATGCCTAGATGCCAACAGAAAAACGCAACCCAATAACAGCCAGGAAAGTGTGAATCCACTGGAGCCCAGCAACGCTATCACAACAGGCCCTTGTACTGCAATACAGCTAAAGCACAAGAAAAAGACCTTAGCACAGCCTTTACAATGTGACAGAGGTCCTTAAAGAGGAAAATAATAAAGATCCCTTAAAGAAGTCTATGAAAACACAAACAGTGGGAGGAAATTAATAACACAGTTCAAGACCTGAAAGTAGAAATAGAGTCAATAAAGAAAACCCAAGCTGAGGGAAATGTGGAAATGAAAGATTTAGAAACTTTAACAGGAACCTCAGAGGCAATCCTCACCAACAGAATACAAGAGATGAAAGAGGGAATCTAAGGGGTTTTCAACAAAATCATAGAAGAAATGGATACCTCAGTAAAGAAAATGTTAAATCTAAAAATATCCTGGCACAAAGACATTCAGGAAACCTGGGACGCTATGTTGTAATAATCTGGTTGTACAGTGTGAAGATATATCTCTGTCCTTCCTCGCCTGCCTAAGGCATGCTTTGAATGGTTTAACAAAAAAGCTGAATGGCCAACAGCTAGGCAGTAGAGGATAGGTGGGACTTCCTGGGAGAGATAGGTAATGAAAGCCTTTAAGTACTCACCTCAAAGGTTTTTTTCCAAAAGTTCAAAGAAGACCTTAGGATCTAATCTGAGGAATAAGGAATGAGTCTACGCACCATGTTCTTTCTCTCCATGTCTTTTATTGTTCTCTTGCTTCTCTAAATCTACAGCTTCTTTTCAGCTCTCATTCTTAGTTCCTCTCTTGCCTGACTATCCATACATTTCTAACAGAAGACTCCTTGCAATCCCGAGAAAAGTTTCAAAACCCTCATGGTACAATCCTAGAATGGACGATAAGGAGCAGAGCCATTACCATGGTAACACAAGGCTCCAAGGTCTCAGGACCAGATGGGGGAGGATACAGTGCCCAGTGGCAAACTTTGAGACACAGGTCTATTGTCGGCAGATTGGTAAGCAAGGAATTAAGCATGCTTTTCTTAGGGTGTTTTGTGTTAGCAACCTTGGTAAGACACCTACAACTCTGACCTTGTGCATAGCTGTAAAGTTTTAAACTAGTGATCTATTTACAAAGGCCTTTTTCTGCAAGCAGCAGGAAAATGTAATGGAATTCAGCTACTATCACAAAAGCTACTACTTGGAAAAGTCAAGGACTTTTCCAAAGGTCAAGCCATGGCTTAAGAAGTCTCGGTGATATTTTAGCTTTTGTATATATATTAGCTGGTTCCTACAGTAATTTTCTTGTAATGCTATGCATGATTCCAAGAACTCCTAACAGGGTATTTATCTGAAATACCTATCAAGCGTCCAAGGCCAAAGGAAACAACACCTGTCTCCTAGGTCAGGTGGATAGCTTTATTTCTTGTGCAATTTAGGGTGAGACCCTCCTTTCTTATACAACCTTACTAATAGACCCCTAACTTCTTACCTAACCACTTCTAGGAATGTAGACTGAGTACATAGGACACCCCCCCCCTTCTTTTTTATATACTAACCGGTCATTAGCACTCAGCTGACCTCCTCTTTTACCACTCCCATTTTGGGTTGTAAAAGAAAGCCTGACTGTCACTGCCTGAGGAAAATTCTTACCTACCTTTATGACCCCAAAAAAATTCAAGCCTGGTGACCTTGCTCTGGCAGAGGATGGCCATTGCTTGGGTTTATAACTGAACACCTCAGAGACTTGAGGGGATTTAGAGGTATAAGGAGACGGAGAGGAAGAGAGGAGTGGAGAACTTCAGGGCAGAGAACTGAGAGGGAGAAGGAGGATTTTGACCAGAGAGAACTTGTGAACGAGATGGAAGATGAAGAAGAGCCAGATGGGGAAGTACTAGCTAGGTAAGAACGAGATGAGAAGGACCTAGATGAGGCAGAATTAAGACGAGAGAATTAAAATAGAACTTAGAGGGAACAGTAGATAAATATAGAGAGAAATCAGACAAGAAAGGAGCTAGGCACAAGAACAGAACTGAAGCTGTGTAGATAGTATTTTATCCCAGGGGAATAAAGGAAATGGACAAAGAGCTTGGTGTACTTAGATTCATTTCCTGAAAACAATTCTTGCCATTCAAAGTTTCTCTCCTGAGCCCCTGGGAAGAAATTAAGGCTGGTCCTTTAATATTATACAAGAGCCTTTAGTCTAGTTTGAACTTGCTCTGGGTAAAAATGAACTAAATGCATGCAATTTGTGTTAGACTGAGGAGAGATTATTATTTTCTGTGTTACTCTGAGCAAAAGGAACAAAGCAGCCTTTAAGTGTCTACAGTCTCATGGGACAATGGATCTGGCTATAAAGCATATCCTAGTATATCTTCTATATATCAAAATTATGCAGCTAAATGAAAAGTCATCTTCCTACCACCAACAGATATATGTGCCCATAAGATTGAGATGTAATCATGAAATTACATACATGCATTATGTAAAGATGCATGGAGATATCATACTGTTATCACACAAGAAATCTACAAGACAGACAATTCATTCAAAAGGCAATAATTACAAAACACTCAGCATTTTGGTTTAATTCTCCATCATAATCCTTGACTCTGGTGAATTGACCTTTTGAACACTAGTTGTCACCTCCCATGGCCTTTTGCTACCAGCAGCTCTCAATAGATAGGAACTCTGGAAAAGAATCTGAGACACAGATTTGCCAGACAGACTCATGTGAAGTCAGAAGTATGGAACCAAGGAGAGGTGATGAGCCATGTGGCAAAATGGATATTAACATAAACAGGTTAATTTAAGTTTTAAGACATAGTTGGAAATAAGTCTAAGCCAAGGCCAAGTTTTCCTAATTAATTAAAGTCTTGATGTCATTATTTCGGAGCTACAACACTGTAAAAAGATAAAATCTAACAATAATGGGAATAAAATAAGAAGAAACACAGGTCAAAGGCCCAGGAAATATTTTCAACAAAATCATAGAATAAAATTTTTCTAACCTAAAGGAAGTGGTTCCTACAAAAGTATCAAAAGCATACAGAACACTATATAGACTAGACCAAAGAAAGTCCCTTCGCCACATAGCAATCAAAACACTAAAAATACAAAGTGAAAGAAGAATATTAAAACCTGATGGGAAAAATACCAAGTAGCACTTAACGTATTGAAAATGGAATGTGTGTGTGTGTGTGTGTGTGTGTGTGTGTGTATTTATATTTTTATATATATGAGATAATCATCTGACATATTTTTATGGACATGTACATCTCTGACTTTCAAAAAAGCCAGAAATGTTTTTTTAGAATTCAATTTTTTCTTTAATTGTGCTTTTCTTTTTATTATGTTCTTAAAATTCAAAACTATTTTTAAATCTAAATATATTTTATCATATTATCATATCTTCCCCTCCCTCAAGTCCTTCCAGATCCTTTCCATCTCCTTCCCCACCCAACTTTGCATTCTTTCTCAACAGCCCAATACAATATCAAACCCTCAAAAACCAAAAAAACAACACAAAACCATCACCCCTCCCCCAAAAACCACCCAGCTGTAACCGAGATAGAGCACACACACACAAAGCTGTGGAGTTTGTTATATGTCGGTCAATTACCACTGAACACAGGCCTGTGCTGGAGTGATTGACACACCCAGTGTCACTCTATTGGAGAAAACTGATTTTTTTTCACTCCCAGCAGAGTAAGTGATAGTTAAGTTGTTGCCGGGCGGTGGTGGCGCACGCCTTTAATCCCAGCACTTGGGAGGCAGAGCCAGGCGGATCTCTGTGAGTTCGAGGCCAGCCTGGGCTACCAAGTGAGTTCCAGGAAAGGCGCAAAGCTACACAGAGAAACCCTGTCTCGAAAAACAAAAAAAAAAAAAAAAAAAAAAAAAAAGTTAAGTTGTTAACCTTTACTCTAATAGCTAGGTTTTCATTCATTCATCCATTTTGTTAAAATATTATGAAATAAAATTAATGAGATAAAAGAAAAACTCTCACATCGAAATTGGATAAGACAAATCAACAGAAGGAAAAGAACCCAAGAGAAGGTACAATAATCAGAGACCCTCTTATTTGCATACTCAGGAATCACATAAAAACACTAAGCTGTAAGTCAAAATACATACGCAGTGGATTGGTGTATACTTGTGAAGACCCAGTGCATTCTGCTTCAGTATCTGTGGGTTCATATGAGCTTTGCTCGTGTTGCCTTAGAAGATTTTGTTTCTTGATGTCCTCCATCTCTTCTGGCTCTTATACTCTTTCTGCCTCCTTTTCCAAGGGTTTCCCTGGGTGCTGAGGGCAGAAATTCGATGGAGAAATCCCATTTTAGGCCGAGTGTTCCAAGGTCTCTTTCTCACTCTCTATGGCTGTGGGTTTTTATATTTGTTTCCACCTGCTGTAGTAGGAAGCTTCTCTCAGGATAGATGAACATGGCACTGATCTATATTAATTATTAGGGGTCATTTTATCATTACTGTTTTTATTTTTGTATACCAGTGTTTTTGATTTTACCATGGGTCCCTGGGCTATCTAGTCTCAGGTTCTTGGTCACCCAAGCTGTATTGGGTGTAGTTTATGTGTTGTGGAGTAGCCTTAGATCAAATCAGTTATTGGTTGGTTGCTCCCACAATATTTGTGCCACCATTGCCCTATCACATCTTGCAGGAAGTACACCACTGTAGACAAAGTGTGTGTGCCTCTCTAGCTTGTTGTTTACATTATGCTTTGGAGAGCATGCAGAATAGGTTCCTATATCAAAGACATTAGAACATAAGGTGAAGGATCCATGTAGGCACCAGTTCTGCATCTCCATATTCAATGAGTTCAGCAATGGGGACTTGCTGTCGGTTTGTAGAGAGCAACCTACAGTCTTGGTAACAACCTGAGTTGTTTGGAGATTCCCACAGGGCCCCTTTGGCCAAAAACTCAATTAGATATAACCCACCCCTGATACTGGAAGCTTCATTTGGTGTCAAGAGATGGCCTGTTGGAACTCTGTCTCCCCCATTATTTGGAGATTTCATTTAGATCACCTTCATACTTCTATATATTTTAGAAGTTTCTGCTGTTCTAGATTTCCATACTACCCCCACAAATACCCCTTAGTTTTAGCTGTCTCTCCCTGTACTGCCTCTTACAACTCCTTTTCCTCTCCCCCTCCTCACTTGATCCTCCCATCCCACACCCCATCCATTTATAAATTTCTATTCTATTTCCCTTTCCTAATGAGATCTATCAGTGCCCTCTAGCATCTTACTTTATATCTACCATCTATGGTTCTATGGGTTGTAAATTGGTTATCACTGATTTAACAGATAATATCCACACATAAACCAATACATACCATATTTGCCTTCCTGGGTCTGGAACACCTTTTTCAGGATGATTTTTTTAGCTCCATCCATTTGCCTGAAAATTTCATTATGTCATTTTTAATATAAATATTCAACTGTGTAAATGTACCACATTTTCTTTACCCGTTCTTCTGTTGAGGGTCAACTAGGTTGTTTTCAATTTGTGGCTATTAATGAAGAGACCAGAAGTGAACATGGTTGAGAAAGTGTCTGTGTGGTAGGATGAGGCATTCTTTGGGCATATGCCCAAAGTGGTATAGCTGGATTTTGAGGTAGATGGATTCCCATCTTCCCGAGGAACTGTCACTGATTTTCGTAGTGCCTGTACAAGTTTGCTCTCCTCCCAGCAAGGTGTGAGTGTTCTTCTCACTCCATCCTCCCCAGCATGAGCTGCCACTTGGATTATTGATATTAGCCTTTCTGACTGGTATAGGAGGGAATCTCAAAGCAGTTTTGGTTTGCATTTCCCTGATGGCTAAGGATGTTGAGCAAAGGATGTGTTTCTCAGCCCTTTGAGTTTCCTCTGTTGAGAATTCTTTGTTTAGATCTGTACCCCATTTTTAACTGGGTTATTTGTTTTCTTGATATCTAGTTTGTTGAGTTCTTTACATATTTTGAACATTAGTCCTCTATTGGATGTGTAGTTGGTGAAAATCTTTTTCCCCTTCTGTAGGCTGCCACATTGTTCGACTGATCCTGTCCTCTGCCATGAAGAAGTTTCATGAAGTCCCATTTGTTAATTATCTTAGTGCCTGTGCTAATAGTGTTTGGTTCAGAAAGTCTTTTCCTGTGCCAGTGAGTTCAAGGCTACTCTCCACTTTCTCTTCTATCACATTCAGTGTATCTGGATTTATGTTGAAGTCTTGATGTACTTGGAGTTGAGTTTTGTGCAGGGTGATAAGTATGGACCTATTTGCATTCTTCTACATGAGACATCCACTTTGACCAGCACCATTTGTTGACCATGCTGCCCTTTTCAAGTAAGTATTTCTTGCCTCCTTATTCAAAATCAGGTGTGTGTGTGTGTGTGTGTGTGTGTGTGTGTGTGTGTGTGTTGTGTGTATTTATGTCTTTGTCCTCAATTTAATTCTAGTCATCAACACATATGTTTTATTGATATAGTTTTATAGTATAACTTGAAATTGGAGGTTGTGCACCTCCGTCTCCAGCAGTTCTTTGATTATTCAGAATTGTTTTAGCTATGCTGGTTTTTTGTGTGTGTTTCTGTATAAAGCTGAAATTTGTCCTTTCAAGATCTGTGAAGGATTGTGTTATAATTTTGACAGAGATTGCATTGAATCTGTAGATTGCTTTTGATAGGATGGGCATTTTTACTATGTTTATCCCACCGATCCATGAGTATGGGAGATCTTTTCATCTTCTGATGTTTTCTTCAATATCTTGAAATTTTTACTATACCCCACGATATTTTATATTATTTGAAAAAGGCAGAAACTCTAAAGAGGATATAAATCATAAAAGTGAGGAAAAGGACATGCAGAAATGAAAACATCCTAATGATTTGTTTTTTACATCTCACTGTAATTAGGAAAATATCAGTTTGTCCCATGAAATATTCTGCATACAAACAAGGACATCTTAAAGAATCAAATGTCTCAAAATCTGAGTTCTTAACATGGTGAATATTGATTTATATTCACATAAGCATAATGTTACTGTTGAAATCCACAAATTTCTAACTTGTATAGATATCCTGACTTCAAAGATATGAGAATTTCTATCTCCCTGGATTCTGAGATGAACTCATAAGGATGTTTATACGAGGACCAGGAGGACAGACATCAGGTAAAGCAATGTGTGCCCAGACACTGTTCCCTGGAGAGGAGGCTCCAGCCCTGGATTTTAGGTGGGGAACAGGACTCTGGAGATGCTGCTCCCAGAGGTAATTCTTCCATTATCCAACCCAATGGGTCACTGTCACTCTCACCGGGAAGTTTCAGGGAAGCCATTCTGCCTCACTGAGATCAGGGTTATGAAATAAACAGAGTGCAGTGCAGACTCAGACTTGAGCCATCATCATGATGCTGACCCCTTTGCCTCTCTTCCTGCTGGTAGTGGCTGCCTTGGCTGTTGGCGCTCTTCTTCCTGCCCACCCTGCATCCCCTTGCAGTACAGTTAAGAAATATCTTCTCTTCCAACTCCCACATAAATTGTGACACCAGACACCAGAAGGTGAGTGCGGGGTCCAGGGGGGAAAGTCCTCTGCAGAGCTGAGCAAGTAGAGCAAGGATGCAAGGGAAGCAGCTTCTCTGCTCTTTCCCAAACAGACCCTCCTGCTACCCCAGATGGTCAGGTCCCTGCAGTGTGCTCCCCTGCCCTGTACACCGCTGGGTATCTACCCTGGCGAAAGTCTACCTATCATCACTTGTTACCCTAGACTCACAATCTCTGTGACTTCTCTATACCTTACTGGGCATATTTGGCTTCCCAGAGCCTGGGACCATTATTTTCAGGTAAGTGGACCACAGGTTCTTTGTGGGAACACACAGTGAGGTGGAGATTCTCAGGAATCTGTTTATTTCATAACCCTGATCTCAGTGAGGCAGAATGGCTTCCCTGAAACTTCCCAGTGAGAGTGACAGTGACCCATTGGGTTGGGTAATGGAAGAATTACCTCCTGGGAGCAGCATCTCCAAAGTCCGGATTCCCCACCTAAGATGCAGTCGCCGGTGCAGTGGGTGGGGAAGGAATGATGGGAACAGCACAGGTGGAAACAACTGCACCTTCCACCTTAGCGTGTTCTTGAGGATCCTGCTCCACTATAGCAAACAAAGGCAGGATGGTGAGTGACTCGGGTCAGTAGCCAAGATCAAGATCCATCCCCAATGATAAGACTTCATCACATCAGGACCACAGGCTCACACTCATCTACCACATCTGTATGTCTGCCAAATTAGACTCCCTTCATCCACACAGAGTGAATGGCATGTCAGGAAATGACACAAAAAGGAAGTCCCTAACAGAACACTTGTCCAACGTTGAGACCCTGAAGTCAATGCCACACACAGTGGGTAGATGTCTACTCCCTGCCCAACCAGTAGGGTTTCTGCAATATGCTTCAGACATCTTCATTTTTCAACTATAATATAAAATGTGAATCAATTATTTTCCCTCCCAGCCCTTTTGCAGCCCACTACAGCAGTGACAGATTCTAAGCTCTCAGGAGAACATTGTCTCTTTGATAGCAGTTGACTCCCTCACCACATACTTAACCACTTCAGATGCACACACAAGTTTTTGGAGAAATTTGTGATAATGTTAAGAACTGAGATTTGATAAAAGTTATTTAAGTGTATGAACACTGAGAGACTGATGAACTCAATATTTCATTTTTTTAAAGTAAAATTTAATAATATAACATGCACTCAATAAGCAGAATTCTCTTATAGATTTGGCTGCAGCAAACTATGAAGGATTCAAAGATGTTTTACATTCCAGAATGTAGGTAGCACCTGCTTCAAACTAGGGAAGTCTAAAAGGTAAAAACCTCCAATAAACTAATGTTGTGATCTGTGCCTCAATCTCAGTACTTAGGGGGACAGAATCATGTGGATGTCTGTGAGTTCCAGGCCAGCCTCAAAAAAGGTAAAATGATCTGAACATGTTAATAAAAATAATTTCCCTGAGGCTGGAGAGATAGCTAAACTGTGTAGAGGACAAGACTTGGAGTCCCACAAGTCTGGAAGCTCACAATCTGCTGTGCATCCTACTCCAGGGTTTCTAACATCCTCTTCTGGTCTCCACAAACTACTTTACTCCCAACATTCACATGTAGACAAATATACACACAAACAAAAAATAAAAATAAATCTTAAAAATATTTTCCCTGTACATTTTTGGAAAGCTGCATCTCCTGCACTACATATAAATCTAGAATGATAAAAAAGGAGAATTAGAATCCAAGATGTATCTAGTGAGAAAGCTGAGGATAAGTATAAGCAGACATGTAAATATCTATTATTTTCACCATAGTATTCTATTTTGGAAAATATTTGTTCTTTTTTGTAAACATCCTGCTTACATTCACTTTAACATTAGTGTTCAATGAAGCAAATGTTTTAAAATTTCCAGTTTCGGACTGGAGCGATGGCTCAGCCGTTAAAGGCTAGGCTCACAACCAAAAATATAAAATTTCCAGTTTCTTACATAGTGAATGTGGATTGATATAATCCACACATGCATAAGTACCTTTGAGGGCCAGTCAATTTTCAAGACTCTATATATACCTGTAACACAAATTGCTGAACGGTCTTTTAATAAAAAAAAAAAAAAATTCTGTACCAGATATTGATGTAGATGCTGAAAGACCAGAGAGACAAAGGAACAAGCCACAGCTACCACCTCTTACCTCACCAACTACTCAGCCTGAAAAAAAACTCCACCTGAAAAGGACGCTTCTGTCAAAAAGCCCTTAGTTCCTGTCTCCACAGGCCTTACTTCCCAGGAAGTGATGGCTGGTTACAGGCCTCTAACCAGCCATCACTTCCTGGGATTAATGGTGTGTGTGTGTGCTTCCTAGTACTGGGATTAAAGGTGTGTGCCACCACTGTCTGGCTCTGTTTTCTCTCCTAGACTGAGTCAATCTCATGTAGTCCAGGGTGGCTTTGAACTCACAGAGATCCAGACAGATCTCTGCCTCCCAAGTGCTAGGATTAAAGGTGTGTGCCACCTCTGCCTGACCTCTATATTTAATCTAGTGGAATATTCTGTTCTCTGATCTTCAGGCAAATTTTATTAGGGTACACAATGTATCACCACAGATATCCTGACATCTCAGTGTGAGAATTGCTGACTCCATGGCCTCTGGGCTGGACACAAAAGGATATTTTGACCAGAATGAGGCAGACAATGACCAGGGTAAGCAACTTGTCCTCATACACTGTTCCTAGGATCCTAGGTCCCAGAACTGGGTCTGATCCAGGAAAGCAAGGCCCTAGAGATTCCTCTTCCAGGAGTTCATCTTTCCATGACCCAACCACAATGCTCTCTATCACTACCATTGGGAATTCTTAGAGAAGCCAATCAGCCTCATCCATATCAAGATTATAAACTGAACACACACTAGTAGAAACTCAGTGTCCACTCTTCAAGCAGGATGAAGACTTTAGTTCCCAAGGCTCTCCTCCTGCTGATCCTGGCCAATCTGGCCCTGACCAGGCACCCAAGGGTGAGTGTGGGTGTCAGTAGGAAAAGGATCTAACCTGGGAGACGAAAGGACTCCACCCCTGAGCTGCAGCACAGGAAAATCTGTCTCTCCCCTAGCACAGCCAGGACATTCAGGTCCTTATTTATTTTATATCCTGTCCCCTGTCACCTGTCCCCTGTTCCCTGTTCCCTGCTCTCCCGGGAGGAATGTGGGGAACAGCATAGGGTACTAGGTGGGAAGTCTAGATGGAAAGGCGACTGCCCCTAGGTTCAAACCCCATAAGCTATTTGCAAACTCTCCTCATCCGGCCTGACCTTCTGAAGCCCCAATTCATCTCTGCTGTCTACTTAGATGACATTCAGATTGGGAGATTCAATGGCAGAGAAGAGCCTCCAAGGCTGGAGCACTGTGCACCATGGGTATATCAGCACAAGCCAGGGTACTGGGAGGAAGAGACAATGGGGCACTCTGAAACTAAAGAATTCTACAACCATGCACTGAAGAAAATGCTTCAGATCTACAATCTAAGTGAAGCTGGTGAGTGAACCCGTATCAGAAATCCCTAATTTAAAGCTACCAACGGATTTGCTCCCGTTCCTCATGTGCAAGTTTACCCCAGTAAAATGGGATCCATGTAGACTAGGCAACAGAGAGTCTGGGGACACTGACCTAGTTTTCTGCAAAATTTAAGCTCACATGTGGTCAGGGAGGGACTGAGCCACAGGAAGACCTCAATGAATCTGGCCCCGTCAGAGTAGCTAAGAGTAGGGGCCTGGTAGCATATCAGGACATATCCAGGTCCTGATGGCCTGCCATGTGCTGCCTCTGGACAATTTAATTACTCTGCAATGGCCATGATCACATTGTACTGAATGAGGACCGGGATGCTTGGACTGCAGTTGGCAAGGGAGCTGAGACCCTGAGGCAAGAGTGGGAAAAGTCAGGTTTGGCAGAATCTGTGAAGACTTTACCGGAGTGTAAAAGTGTGCAGCTTCTCCTGGCAATGTTGCAGCATGGGAGGAGACTTGACTGAGAACAGGTAAGGAAAGAAACTGCCACATCTGCCCTGAGCCTGGAGCCCCTGTCCCCTGAGGATTCCTCCTCAGCAGGGAGAAGCTGAAGACTAACTCAGTCTTTAATCAAAGTGGGAAGAGTGTCATGGGTTTTCTAATTCACAAAAAAAAGAGGACTCTCCAGAGGGCTAAGACTTCTCTCAGGAAAGATCAGTCTGTCAATTAAGCAGCATTTCTCTTCCATTTGCCTTGTGAACCCCATGATCTCTGTCATGCCTGCTCACTGTCCAAATATTTGGAAGTCTGAGGCCAGCGTTGCTGACTCTCCATCTCCATCCAGTGAGAACCAGAAGTCAACATTCCTAGAGGGAGATCCAGGGTCCCCTGCTCTGTGCTGGCTCATGGTGATTCCGAAACTTTCCAAAGAATAAAGTACCCCATCCTAATCCTGAGATTAGGCAGATATGTGGGGTCTCCATCTCTCCTTTCAGCCATTGTCCCATCCGTTCAAAACAAGGTTACATGTACAGTGATGGATCTTCATAAAGAATGGGGAATACCCGAATTTTCTAATTTAATCGCGTCTGATACCACCAAAAACATGTGACCCATAAGATCAGAGCTGACTGGAATATCACTCTAAGATGCTGGGCCCTGGACTTCTACCCTGCTGAAATCACCCTGACCTGGCAGAGGGATGGGAGCAACCAGAAACAGGACATGGAGATGATGGACACCAGGCCTGCAGGGGATGGGACCTTCCAGAAGTGGGCAGCTGTGGTGGTGCCTTCTGGAGAGGAGCAGAGATACACATGTCATGTGGATCATGAGGGCCTGCCTGAGCCCATCACCCTGAGATGGGGTAAGGACTGGGTGTGATCACAGAGTCTCTCACAGAGAGAGTGGGAGGCTTTGGGAGAACTGGAACAAGGTCATGACTGATAGCTGCACATCAGAAGCCTCACTGTTCCTTCCATTCTCTGTCAGAGCCTCCTCAGCCCTCTGTCCCCATCATGCCAATTGTTACTGGCCTGGTTCTTGGAGCTGTGCTTATGGGAGCCGTGGTGACTTTTCTGATATGGAAGAGGAGGACTAAAGGCAAGGAAAGGGCAGGGTCTGAGTTCAAGTCTCCCTGGGAATATCAAGTCCAGCTGAGAGTGTGCCCTGACACATTAGAGCAAAGATTCCTCCACACACACAGTTGCTTATTCAGTCTTGTGCTGATGTGCTGACATTAACTTTATTGTGAAGGAAATAATGAACAGATTCATCACTGCAGTGATAGAGGTGGCAGAGACCTGATCCTCAGCTCTCAGAGGTCAAATGTAATGGTCCCTACTTAGAACACATATCCAGGAGTCCACTTAGTCCACTTCACGTACAATCTAATATAATGTTTCTTCATCTTTCTCTGGATCTGCAGTCACAGTTCTACAAACTTCCTTGAAATAAGGGCCCTGAGATAAGAATCAAGAGATGTCTCTGGCTCAGAGGTTAAGAGCACAGGCTTCTCTTCCAGAGGTCCTGAGTTCAATTCCCAGCACCCATATGGTGGCTCACAACCATCTGTAATGAGATCTGACACCCTCTTCTGTATACACAATAAAAAAATAAATCTTAAAAAAAAAAAAAAGAGCTGTCTCTAAGCCAACTAGATTCTACTACATTTATGACCTCTAATAGCAGTATTTATTTCCAGGGGTTAAAACAGACATCTATGTTCAGATTTGGCAGTAATTACAAAGGGGGCTTGTCCCTGAGACACCTGTGGCAGTATATAACAGAGCCCATGGAGGTTCTCAGCCAGCCCATACCTCCTCGTTTTGCTCTATCTTCAGAGGCTTTGATCTGCTCTTGTATCAATTTCCACTGGGCAGTAAAGTTTCTAGGATGTCCAGTCTTCTGTTACAGCTTTAAAAAGTGACGCCCCAAAAGGCCTGATGTTAGAAAGGGAGAGGTCAGAGGATAGAACCGTGGGGTGTGGGGACACTTGGGATTGGGACAGTTTGAGTGTGTGATGGGCTGTTCGGAATGTCACCATTTAAGACACTGATCTGAGTTACTTCCTTGTTCTTTTCTTCTACAGGATAAGACAGCTGTCTTCATGTGATACTGAGCCATACAGGAATTTTTCTGGTTTCTTGTTTTCCCACTGTGGCTTTAAGAGCTGGTTCCTTTCCTTTCTGCATCTGACTCTGATTATGTGTCCCTTATGTGAGCACAATGTAAGCAGGTGATGCGTTCGGTCCAGCCCTGATCAGCAACAATCCCCATCCCCACACTTACTGTGGGGATTCGTTCTCCATTCATCTCCCCAGTTCCTACACCAGCTGGCTACACTTCATGCTTCTTTCTTGAAAGTGCAAATTTGTTTAGGGTTATACGGCTTCTCATCAGGCTAGGTGACTGATTTGTGTACTAAGCATGAGTAAAACTAGATGGAGAAAATTAAGACTCAGAATCCTATAGCATTTGTGTTTATTGTGTTAATTCCATTTGTTGGTTATTTGTGGCACTCTTACCCTGCGAGGAAACATCACGAAACACAACAGAATCCACCAACAAGAGTTTTATTAAGATAAGGTAAAGAGACAGAGGTGCACAGGCCTGTGGAAAGACATGTGAGTAAAGATGTGGGGCAGGGAATCATAGCTCCGGCTTATAAAGGCTGGGCCGCACCTGCGCACACAGGCCCATGTGGCTATTCCACGCATGTGTGTAGATCACGTGGTTGTACTGCACGCTTTATGCAACCACTCAAGGCCATGGGGTCCTGGTCACTCGAGACGTTTTGACCTGGAAATGACTAGGCGGAAGTGACTAGGTCCCCTGGGCATGAGCAACCATGCCAAACCGTGGGGTGTGTTGTAAATCCATATCACCATTGCCTATAACGACAGTTCCAGGCTGTGTGGAGCCACGCGGCCTGGGATATGGAATTGTTTCTCAGTCCACCCTCGGCTTTCACATTACCACTTCTCACCTGTGTTATCTTGCTAGTACCTCAGCCCTATTCCTTCAATAAACACGTTTCACCAGAATATGGTCAAAAAGTCCCGGATACTCTCAGGTCCTTTTCCAGTGTCTGTGCTGGTCTTTCGTCTTGGCAGTCAGCCTGTTCAGGCTTGAGTGTGATATTCCATCAAGAGATGTTTAGATCCGGGGCTCTGCAGGAATGACCCTTGTTCTCAGTGCTGTGTTTGGGTTTGGGTCATTCTCTTCTGTGTGTCTGGGTCACTGAAGGCAGTGGGGACTGTTTCTGTCACTGTCCTGCCATGGGTCTCTGTGGTATTCACACTGAAGTTGTTAGAGTCAAACTCTGGTTTCTGACAGCCTCAGGTGTTACAACATGTCTTCAATCCCACCACAGTGGATGCTTTGTCTAAAGAATTGTACTTGTACTTGTCCCGCTGACGACATCCTTCTCACTCCCAGCCCAGGTGCTAATCCGGCTAAGAGGATAAAGGAAGGAAAGAAATGATGAACCCCATTTCCCTAACTGACATGTCCAACACTGAACATTTATTCAATGGGCCTGTAACATTTTTAGGCCCAAGAAATGAAGAAGGAAGGGACAAATATTGGAGCAAGAGACAAGGAAATCCCTGTGCTGTGGTGGCCCCTGCTGGGCTGCACCTGGCCTGGCTCCAGACAGCAGCACAGAGCCCAAACCCATCCTTTGTTTAGCAGACACCTTTTGTTTCTCTTGCTGTCCTCTGTGTGAATCTTGTCTCCCAGTTTCCCCAGGATACAAAGGCCTATACAAAACTTAATTCAGGAAACCCGGAAAACCGTGGTACCTGGGAAATTGAGGAATTTGCACTTGGTATTGTATTGCTGGAAGCCCCTTTCAGGTTTTTGGTTTTTTTTTAATTTTATTTATTTTATTTTACAATACCATTCAGTTCTACATATCAGCCACGGGTTCCCCTATTCTTCCCCTCCCACCCCCTCCCCCATCCCCCACTCCACCCCACTCCCCACCCCCCAGGACTGCGATCAACCTGGTAGACTCAGTCCAGGCAGGTCCAGTCCCTTCCTTCCAGACTGAGCCAAGCGACCATGCATAAGCTCCAGGTTTCAAACAGCCAACTCATGCAATGAGCACAGGACTTGGTCCCACTGCCTAGTTGCCTCCCAAACTGATCAAGCCAATCAACTGTCTCACCTATTCAGAGGGCCTGATCCAGCTGGGGGCCCCTTAGCCTTTGGTTCATAGATCATGTGTTTCCATTCATTTGGCTATTTTTTTTTCAATAATTGAGTAAAACCGAAATTTATTATAAGCCACAGTCATCCTAGGGACCTCCATGGTTCTATGGGTTGTGGTCTGATTGTTCTTTATTTTATATCTAGAATCCACTTATGAGTGAGTACATACCATGACTGTCTTTCTGGGTTTGGGTTACCTCACTCAGGATGATTTTTTCTAGTTCCATCCATTTGCCTGCAAATTTCATGCTTTCATTGTTTTTCTCTGCTGAGTAGTACTCCACTGTGTATATGTACCACATTTTTTTCATCCATTCTTCCGTTGACGGGCATCTAGGTTGTTTCCAGGTTCTGGCTATTACAAATAGTGCTGCTATGAACATAGCTGAGCATGTATCTTTATGGTATGAATCAGCATTCCTTGGGTATATGCCCAGGAGTGGGATGGCTGGGTCTTGAGGTAGTTCGAGTCCTAATTTTCTGAGAAACTGCCATACTGATTTCCACAGTGGTTGTACAAGTTTACATTCCCACCAACAATGGAGGAGTGATCCCTTTGCTCCACATCCTCTCCAACATTGACTGTCATTGGTGTTTTTGATCGTAGCCAATCTAGCAGGTGTAAGGTGGTATCTCAGAGTCATTTTGATTTGCATTTCCCTGATGATTAAGGATGTTGAGCATTTCTTTAAATGTCTTTCTGCCATTTGTATTTCTTGTTTTGTGAATTCTCTGTTTAACTCTTTAGCCCATTTTTTAATTGGACTGTTCAGTATTTTGATGTCTAGTTTCTTGAGTTCTTTATATACTGTGGAGAGCAATCCTCAGGTTGTTTTGAGCACATGGAAATTAACTGGCTAAACTGTATTGGAGAGAAATAAAACTGCCCTAGGTGAAGGGATAGTGCTTCAGTCCTTCCAGGCTGAAATCCCCTGCAGCCATGAAAGGCTAGATTCATTCTTAAGATGCTTCTGAGTCTTCATTCCATGGAACCTCATGAACCCACACACCCATGCTACGACCACACAGTTACACTGTGCATCTGAGAGAATTTTGATAAAGAACCTCTAGTTCATACTCTGAGTCTACAACAGAGCCAGAATGGTGAGGGATCCCAGACTGGGCCCTGAGCTTCTACCATGCTGAGATCACCCTGATCTGGCAGAGAGAAGAGAACAACCAGACCCAGGACATAGAGGTGGTGGGCACCAGGCCTGCAGAGGATGGAATTGTCCAGAAGTGAACAGCTGTAGTGGTGCCATATGGACAGCAGCAGAGATCCACATACCATGAAGGGCTGAGATGGGGTAAGTAGTGTGTATGTGAACACACAGCCTGTTCTTGGGGAAGATTCTTTGCAACCTGGCAAAGAATTATGTCTTATACCTTGTGGTTAGAGGCCATATTTGGCTTTCTTTGCTTCTCAAAATCCTGCACGCCCTCATAGTACACTTAAGAAATCTCTTCTCTTCATACTGCAGCATAAAATGAGATCAAGTCATTGTCTACCAATCCTTTCTCCAGTTGACTTCAGCAATGGCAAAATCTAAGCTCTCAGGAGAACACTAGGATTTTTGAGCAATTGAATTCCTTGCCATAAATTTAACTACTTCCTAATGTTTTCAGATTTGCCGGTAAAATTTGTGATAGCAGTAACAATTGAGATCTGGTAGTATTTATTGAAATGTGTGAACACTGACAGATCTCTGGACTTGGACAAACCGTGCCCTGCTTATAACATAATATCTATTAACATGAAAACCACTCACACACAAGACTCTCCTGTGGACACGGACTGAGGACCGTGTAGATCAATGACAATTCATGTTCACAGAATAAACAACCTTGAACAAGTACCACATGTGTCAGCTTAGTGACACATCATAGGTAAAATCTACAGGGACCCAATGTGGTAGCTCATGTCCTTAATCCCAGCCCTTTGGAGGAAATGGAGGATGTATCTTTGTAGGTACAAAGCCAGCCTGGTTTACACAGCAGGTTCCAGGCCAGCCATGAATACATAGTATAGCATGAATCTTAAAAGTTCTTATTAATAAAATCAAACCTGAGGCCAGTTATTAGAAAATCAGAAATCCAGAACAAGCCATAGCTACCTCACCTCACCGGATCCTCAGCTGGTCTTGTCTCCTCAGACTGGAGACCTCTGAGTCCTCATCCAGAATGGGTCTCAGCTGAACTGTGCTAGAAGCCTGAATGCTTAACCAGCCAAATGATTAACCAGTCAAATGCTTCTAGTTTCTGGTCCTCACACCTTATATACCTTTCTGCTTTCTACCATCACTCCCTGGGATTAAAGGCTCACTTTCTGAGATTAAAGGCGTGAGTCACCATGCTTGGCTGTATCCTTGAACACATGGATTTCTGCCTCTGGAATGCTAGGATTAAAGACATGTACTATCACTGCCTACCTTAAGTATCTAGTGGCTTTTCTGTTCTCTGACCCCAGATAAGTTTATTAAGGTACACAATATTTTGGGGAACACAATACCACCACAACATAGACCCTGTCTCAAAAAGTAATTGACAATTATCTAAAGATTTTCATAAAAGAAATTCTCCTTGAGCTGGAAGAGGGCTCAGCAGTGAAGAGCACTTGCTGCTCCTGCAGAGGACAGAGTGTGTTCTCATCAACCAGGCTTTCCAACCCACAAGATGCTCAACTCCAGGTCCATGGTTTCTGGTGCCCTCTTCTGACTTCACCAGACAACTATACTCCTGGATACAAACACAAGTGCTGTGGATATCACTCTATATAAATAAAACACTGATGGCCAGTGACCAGGCAGGAAGTATAGGCAGGACAAAGAGAGAGGAGAATTGGGGAAACAGGAAGAAGGAAGGAGAGACACTGCAGCCACCGCCAGGACAAGCAGCATGTAGAGACTCTGGTAAGCCACCAGCCACGTGGCAAGGTATAGATTTATAAAAATGGGTTAATTTAAGATAAAAGAACAGTTAGCAAGAAGCCTGCCACGGCCATACAGTTTATAAGTGATATAAGCATCTGAGTGATTATTTTATATGTGGATTGTGGGACTGCGGGGCTTGGGGAACCTGGAGAGAAACCCTCCAGCAACACACAAGAGAGACTGAAATATATAACAACAAAATAATTTCGTGAAGCTGTACATTTCTGAATCTAAAATACAGCACAAAGATTAAAAGAAGATCCAAAAGGAAGGATGAGAAAAAGGACTTGCAGAAATGTAAACATCCAGGAAGATCTGTTCATCTCAGCCCATGCTAGAATTTTGGAAAATAGCTTTTCCTCTCTTGAAATGTTCTGTTTACAATCACTGTATCTGTCAATGAGGCAACTCTCTCAAACTCCATTTCCCACCATGATGCATAAGGATCGAAATGCACACAAGCACCCTTACTGTTGAACTCTACACAGTTTCTGGTGTGTAGAGATCCTGACATCAGAGCATTTGAGAACTGCTGAGTCGCTGGCCTCTCAAAGGATGCTGTGTGTAGGACCAAGAGGACAGGCATCAGGCCAAAGCATCTTGTCCCCAGACACTTCCTAGGGATTCCAGGCCCAGAACTGGATCTGAGGTGGGGAGCAGGACTCCAGAGATTCCTTTCTCAGGAGTTAATCTTTCCACTGTTGAACCCACCAGTCCCCTGTCATTCCTACTGGGAATTTGTAGAGAAGCAATCAGCTTCACCCTGATCAGCTTTATAACTTCAACACAGACCCATCATTTGGGATGAAATCCCTGGGCCTCTCTCTTCCTGCTCCTGGTGGCTGTCTTGGCTCTAACTAGACACCTGAGGGAGAGTTCAAGGTCCAGAGAAAAAAGTACTTTGCAGTACTGAGAAAGTCATCAGTAACATTTTATATTAAAATATTAGTGACTTCATTGACATACTAGAGTCACTTATAATACTGATCATTCACTGGCTATAATCAGGTATTTAAAGGAGAAGTGAGTATGTTATAACATAATAAGCAGGCCTTCTTCGCAGTTTACAATTTTTTAGATATGCATTTATTTTTCATTTATGAATATGATTGTTTTGTATGCATGTATAACTGTGTGCCACCATGACTGCTGTATTGTCCTCAAAGTCACAGATGCATGAACACCCCTGGAACTCTGCAACAGTACCAAGGATTCCTAACCACTGAGCTATCTCTCCAGCCACTATAATTTTTTTTCTGTCTGTCTGTCTCTTTTTCTCTTCTGTCTCTGTCTCTCTGCCTGTCATTGTTGCTGTCTGTCTCTGTCTCTCTGTGTCCATGTGTGTGTCCGTGTGTGTGTCCGTGTGTGTGTGTGTGTGTGTGTGTGTGTGTGTGTGTATACCCATGAGTGCATGGACATGTGCAATTGTGAGTGTGTCCCTGTTTGGGTACAAGGAAATGCCAGAGGTCAACATGGGCTATCCTCCCTAAGGATGCTGGTCACATACTTCGGCACAAAGTTTCTCACCAGCCTGGAGCTCACAGATGTTTAGAGCTGCTGGCAGACAAGCTCCAGGATTCTTGTCTCCACCTCCCCAGTGCTGGAGTATAAGGGCCTGGGACCTTCCTTTGACTTGGCTGCTGGGGCCCAAACTCAGTTCTAATGTTTCAAGGGAGGCTCTGCTAAGAGTGGGCAGTGAACAGAGCCCTGACACTGAGCTGTAACAGAGTTCTCTGGAGAAGGAAGGTGTTCTAAGGAAGGACTACAGGGCCTGCCTCTGTGGCTGCCTGATCTCTGAAACATGGGCCTGGTGAGATTGGATTTAATCAAGTATCTCACGATGAAGAATCAGAAAGGCCTAAGCTGCTGGTGTTTCAGAGATGGGCAGTCACTCCTACCCTGTATTTGAGCATAAGTCTCCTGCCAGGATCCTAAAGATGACCATGGGGGGGGGGGTCACTGGACCTCCTTGTCCCTATTCCCAACATGGCCACATTCAATGTGTCCTTTTTCTATTTCCAATCTGCTTATCTCCTTCCTTGGCTTACTGTAGAGAGATGGCCAAGTCTAGGGTCCAGGGCTATCAGATACCAGGTTTGAACATTCACAACTCTGGTGACACAAAGTCTCCTGAACTGAAGGTCTCTGTGAGTCTTGTAGGACGATGACAGAAACACCTCTTGCTGTTGTCAAAGACTGGGGACCCTGCAGTTCTAGGAAAGGCACAACTCCCTGTACAAATGGGAAACAATAACTGATGGTTCTGACACCAACCTCGATCTGAAATCTGACTGTGAAGCCAAGTTCCCTGGCACTGCACGAGGCTCTGAACATTCTGAGTCCTTCTGATCACAGGTCCTGCAGAACAGATTTACTATAAAGACAGGGACTAAGGATTCGGGAAGAAGACATAGCTGAGAGAGACGTGGAAAGGCCAGGGTGACCTAAGCCATAGATGAGCACATCCCTTACCATACTTGATGACACAGATCTCTTGTCTTTGACCAAAGGCAATAGTCTTAACTCAGAAAATAACAATTCTATCACATTCTCAGCCTGTGTTTTATCTATTAATTTTTAACAATTTTCCATAGTAGCATGGCAATAAATGCAAAGCCACATGCACAATACCCTTCACATCAAGCAGAAAGTGTGAGTGTTACCTCAATGACAGTAGAGTGCAGTCATGTGCGCAGCATTTACCCACCAATTCCACAGTTCCCCAGAGTTTTCTTGAGTGCGTGCAGCAGAAAATATTAGATAAAAGGATTTAGAGTATGGAGATAAAAAGATAGAAAATACAGGATAGCCTCGAGAGGGCCTTGAACTGTCTCTGCCCCAGGGTATTTATAAAGACGGCAAGGGGTGGAGCAAAAGTCATGGTGTCGTCCCCCCCACCCCCCAACCCCTCCCCACCCCCGGCTCAGCCAAGTGCAGGCCATCTCAGACACTCAGGTCAGTGGTCCTAATCATCCTCTCTATGCAGACCTGCTGGGTAAAGCCACGAGGAACCTGAAAACAGGCTCCCACAGTTATGGATGGAAAGGTCCCAGTTTTGCCTCTGCTGGAACAGTAGAGGAAAATAGGGAAGAGACACGTGGTTGGGATGTGAGTCTCACGTTCTTGCATTAGGCAGATAAGAGATAGGCACTTGGACACAGCCAAAGTGAGTTGCAGAATGAGAAATCTGGAGTTCCCGAACTCACAGTAGAAAAGGGGGAATCCATAAAAAATCTCTATGGCTCAGTTTCACACAAGGCAGCTGTCTCCACCTGCAGAAGACAATAATTAGGAAAAAAAAAATTCAGACCAGTCCCTGTGAGTAGTGAAACACTGATCATCTCATCACACATTCAAACTGTCTCAATAACTGAGAGTCAGGATAACCTAGGACTGTGTCTTCTGACTACCTACAGTCCCACAGGCTGTGTCTCATCTCACCTCTTTAAAGCTGTGACAGAAACAGATGCATCCTAGATACTCTTCCTACTGGAAGAAAACTCACAGGGGACCTTGTCAAAGCCCACAGGAGATGGAGGAGATATGGGGTGACTGAGCTCTTCCAGGGCTCTAGTCAGTGAAACCATAAGGGTCTCTGGGCACAACCCCTACCATACTTACCTGCAGCCTGACCATGATGGCCCCATCTTTAACCAGTGGGAAGAAAACATCCTGCTAGTATCCAGGGAGGCAGTAGGGTCATGAGCGTCATGAGGAATCTCCTGGTCATCATCCCAGGGATGTTTCTTAACTGTGACTGCAGATCTAAGGGAGGGAAGGAGACAAGATGGAACAGAGAATATGGATAGGACCAACAACCTCCTGCAGGTCTGTTTTGAGCAGCACCTTGCTTTCTTTCTAAACCCAGGCTTCAGAGAATCACTTGTCCATCAACTCCATCACCAGGGTAATGACTCTGCACATTATTTTCTATTCATTTTACATAGGTCCCAGGCTGAGTAAGCACTTGTATGTGAATACAAATTTCCTCTTATGGACAGAGCACATACAAAGCTTATGCTTGAAATCCCAGGGGAAGAAAACCAGGACCCTGACCATTCCTTATCTTCATTCCCTTTCTTTAGTCATAAAAATGACCAAACTCCCATAACCACTGCTCCAAGAACCTGGGCAGAAACAGTTGCCATGATGGAGATGGCGTGCTGAGGAGGCTCTGACTAGGACTCAGAAGTAAGAGTGAGGCCTCTAACCTCCATCTCTCAGTCCTGATCCTGCCCCAGGTCTCTCAAGGGGCTCCCACTTTCTCTGTGAGTGGACTTTGTGCTCATATGCAGTCTTTACCCATCTCAGGGTGAGAGAGGCTCATGCAGCCCCTCATGGTTCACATGACATGTGTATCTAGGCTAACCTGCAGAATGCAGCAGTTGCCTACTTCTGGAAAGTTCTGTCTCCTGCAGGTCTGGTCACCACCAGCTCCATATCCTGAGTCTGGTTGTTCCCATCTCTCTGCCAGCTCAGGGTGATCTCAGCAGGTAGAAACCTAGGGCTCAGCACCTCAGGATGATTTCCTTCAGATGTGAGTTCATGGGTTACAAGTGTTCGGCCAGGGGGTGGGGTGTAGTCTGAAGAGATGAATTGGAGATCCAGGCATCTGGCATTCTTCCTTGGGATCCAGCAGGGCTCATGGGACCATCCCTCAAAAGAGCCAGCCTGGAGGAAATGTGCAGACACCACACAACTGCCTAAAGTCAGAATCTGGATAATATATTTCTTGGAAAATTTCAGGATCAGTATGAGCCAGCAGTAGACTCTGGATCTCCTTCTAAGAAAATAAACTTCTGGTTCTGCCTGGTCCAGGGTGTGTGTTTTGGATGGGAGTCCAGGGCGGTGTTAAAACTCTGGAACCCTGGAGTCAGACCTCCAATGTCATTGTGTGTGGACAGTGAACAGACCTGAGAGAAGGCCATGGTTCACAATGCAAATGGAAGGGGTCTGCTGCTTAACTGACAAACCGAACTGTCCTGAGAGAAGTGTGACCCTCTGGAGAGTCCCTCTTTCACACTGAGTCAGGAGCACTCTTCCCCCTTTCATGCACACATAGTAAGTATTCCAGCTGCTCCCTGCTGAGGAGGAAGCCTCAGGGGACAGGAGCTCCAGTCTCAGAGCAGACGGGAGAGTTTCCTTCCTTACCTTCAACTTGGGGAAGGAGGAAAGAAGCAGGCAGTCAGACATGGTACTGAAGGGGTAACTGAGAGCTCCCATCTGATCTGCAAGATATAGCCAAGGTGGAGGGATGGCCTACACCTAATGTGGGCTTTAGAAACTCCCAAGCCAACTCCCAGTGACACACCTCCCTTGACAAGCCCATTAAGGTCACAAATTACATGATTTCTTTAGTAGCCCACAAGTAGTTAGACATTTTTCTTTGTATTAATTTTCTCACCATAACATCTTTACTCCAAAGCAATGATTCTTTTATTACCAGTTGACAAAGTTTTAAGCAAGCTAAGTATAATTCAACCAGTTCCTTTTGTACTGGCAGGTAGCTGTTTGCAATTTCAGTGGAACAGATTTCTATTCTTTACTCTAGAGAAATTTTAAATGAGTGGTCAGTTCACCATCTATTTTCCTTTACACACAATACGGTCACTTAATTTCCTTTACAACTTTGTTTCTTCAGGTACACATTGGAGCCTGTGATTAACTCTGTAAGTTACATGACCAAGAAACTCAGGCCTAACCTTGGGTGTAGTGACATAATTGTTGTCTTTGATCATCAGCCTGTTTTTCCACAAGCAAATTTGTGGGTCTGTAATGCATGAAACTTCCTTGTTCTTATTTTCCATCCTCTGCAAATCTCACATCTAACAAAGCAGAAAGTGACTTTTAGCCAGTATTTGCCCTTTCTGTATCTCTTATTGGAACAATTGGCAGAATAATCTAAATCATGTCCCTCATCATCTCTACAAAGTTTCCTATCTATATATTTTAGGCTAAATAAGAAAGTCCAATTAAATCATAGATCTAACTAACTATTGATCTTACAAAAAACATCTTTATTATGATTTGCAAGTAAATTTTCCATTGAGGAGTATGATCTTCCCAAGAAACAATCACACTTTATTGAATACAGTGGGATCCCATCATATAGTAATCCCACCATGCCAAACACAGCAGGCACAGGACAGCACAAGCAGGAGGAAGCACAGCAGAAGCAAGGGCGTTCTGGAAACATCCTCCGGGGCCTTGCCTCTCCAGGATGGGCTCAGAGAAGCTTTGTTATCCTCTGGGCTGTGTTCCCTAAGCTCCATTGCTGCCTGCAGCTCCTCTGACATGGCCATTGACAGGGGCCCTCTGTAGCAGGAATTTTTAGAAGGTCTTATTTAAAAAAAAAAAAAAAAAAAAAAAAAAAAAAAAAAAAAAACAAACCTGGAGCCAAGTATTGGGGTGAATGCTGAATGAACAAGAAGAAGAAGCAGAGAAGCAGAACAAGCCACAGCCACCTCACCTCGCCAGTTCCTCAGCTGATCCTGTTTCCTCAGACTGGAAGCTTCTGAGTCTTATCCAAATGAATCTCAGCTGAACTGCTGCTAGAAGCCTAAAAGCTTAACCAGCCAAATGCTTCTAGTTCCCAGTTTTCGTGCCTTATATAACTTTCTGCTTTCTGCCATCACTTTCTGGGATTAAAGGCGTGTGTCACCATGCTTGGCTGTTCCAGTGTGGCCTTAAACTCACAGAGATCCAGATGGATCTCTGCCTCCCAAGTGAAAGGATTAAAGGTATGAGTGCCACCATTTTCTGGCCTCTATGTCTATCTAGTGTCTGTTCTGTCCTCTGACCCCAGATAAGTTTATTAGGGTGCACAATATTTTGGGGAACATAATACCACATTTCCCCTTTTTTGTCTAAAATTTAAAAAAGCTTATAACTAATACAAGAAAAACTATCCAATAAGTATATACAATATATACAGTCAAGAATTACATTAACAATGTCCAGTCCATCAACATTTGATAAACTAAGACAAAAAAAAATTTCATTACTTATCCTATTTAGAACAAGTAGTTCCTTTTAAAAAGTAGATTCCATAATCTCCCTTTTTAACTTATCATATTCAGCTCTCAATAGAGTGATGAGCAGAGATTGACTTGGACAGGTCCCTTTTCATTTATAAGTGTGACTTCAGCGAGGCAGCTTGCCTTTCCTAGCATTCTCTGTGAGAGTGACAGAGACTGGTGGATGGGTGGTGAGAAGATGAACTCCTGGAAGCTGCATCTGTAGAGTCCCACTCTCCCACCTCAGGCCCAGCTCTGGGGCCTACTATCCTGGTGTCTGGAGACAATGACTTACCATGATCCCTGTCCTACTAGTCCTTTTCACAACATCTTTCCAAGTCCAGATCCAGGGACAATAAGTCAGTATTTCCCAATCATTTTGATGTCAGGATCTCTACACATGTTTAGAAAGTGAATACACCTCAACGTAATTTTGCTTATGTGGATTTTTATCAATCCATATGTACTATGCTGTGAACCGAGAATTTTGAGACATTTGCTTCATTGAAGATATTAATAACTAATTGCATGAAAGAAGAATATTTTAAACGGAGATTAAGTGTTTTTCAAAGCATAATTATAATGGAAGAAGTAGATCTTTTATGGATGTTTACATTCTGGCAATACTTTTATCTTTCTCACTAAAAAGTGGATAATTTTGTGTCTTTTTACCAGTTATTTGTTTGAAATTTAGGAAAATGCAGTTTGGCAGAAATACGTTGGTTGTATATTTTATGATTGTGTGTGTGTGTGTGTGTGTGTGTGTGTGTGTGTGTGTGTGTGTGTGTGTGTTCTACTGTACCCAGTACAGTTGACTGTGAAGGTCAGAAGAGGTCACCATAAGCACTGGAGCTGCATCTACAGGAGGCTGT
The DNA here is from genome assembly GCF_004664715.2 of Peromyscus leucopus. NCBI lineage: Eukaryota > Metazoa > Chordata > Mammalia > Rodentia > Cricetidae > Peromyscus > Peromyscus leucopus. The sequence continues at coordinate 17,813,633 of NC_051084.1, forward strand.
GAGTTGGCTAAGGTCTGTGCTGGGACCCAACTCTGGTCCTTTGCAAGAACAGCAGGTGCTGTTCACTGCTGAGTGTCTCACTGCTGCAGGAGGAATGTTTTCATTAACATCTTCAGATGATGGGACTTTTCTTGAAGATGGGGTCTTCCCGTATCAATCTCCCTTGTTGGAACTTGGGGTGTAGGTCAGACTCATCTGGAACTCAAAGACATCCCCTCTCTCTCCTGGATGCTGAGATTAAGGGCATAGGGAATGGGCTGGAGAGCTAGCTTAGCAACTAAGAACACTGGCTGCTCTTCCAGGCAACCTGTGTTGGATTCCTAGGATTCACATGGCTGGTCACCACTCTCTGTGACTCCAGTCCCTGGGGAACCCATTCCTTCTTCTGGAGTGCTCATGATGTATAGACATACACACAGGCAAAATATCCATGCACCTAAGTCATTAAAACTTGAGAATAAATGTCAGGGTCCCCACACTGTGCTACTTGTAGATGTTTACATTTTATAAGTCTCTAAATTGACACAGCAGTGTTTCTTCACGGTTGTTTACACTGTGGATTTGAAATGTGATTAAATTCTTCATCGTCTGCTGCACCCATGTCCATAGCAGAGCCTTGTACATTGAGCGAATGCTGTGTTTATGAATGTTAATTTTAACATTTTAATTTTAAAGGAGAGCTTGGTTTGATCAAGTCCTTAGATCCTTCAGTATTGACACATTTAAGTAAAAACTATCAAAAAGCCAATTGTCAATATCACCACATATGTCTCTAAATATCACAAGCATAAGAAGTTGTTAAATTTATGGTGAGATATTTAAGTGTCTAAAATTACCAATGTTCTCTTGTTGACTTGGATTTTAATCACCATTGTGGCTGACAAGGGAGGGTATTGGTGGGCTGTGGATTGATTACATTGTTTATTAGAGGAGGAAGAGAATATTTTCATTAAGTATGTTCCAAAGGAGTGCAGTGTGGGCAGAAAGAAGAACAGAACCACCAGCTGTACACGGCAGTGGCTGCATGGTCTCTATTATTAGGATGTACTTGTTTAGCAAGTTTCTTTGTGTGCAGTTTCCCAGCAATTTCCTGGCAATTCAGTTCCTGTGGACCAGAGTCCAGAGATGGTGAAGTGCCCAAATTTCTGGGAGGTGAGCATGAACTTCAGTCCATGTCGTCCCTAGTTTAAGCAATCATAACTTATTGTCATTGACTCTTTTAAAAGAAAATGGACTCCATGAAATTTGGGCTCTCAATGCTTATAACACAGTTTATCACATTTTTTACTAAAAAAAAAAAAATTCCCTAAGAGTTTATTAACAAAATTCTTACACTAGAACAGGACATGGTATTTACATGTTTTTAATCCCAGCACTTCAGAAGAAGAGGCATAAATATCAGGAAATCAAGACTAACCAAATCTACATGAGACCCTGTCAATAACAATAACCACATTAAAAGTGCACACAGTAATTATACACTTCCTACCTCTGTATGTCACTTGCTAAATTCCTGCCAACTCTTATAGACACGGATAAGCAGACATACTTTAAAACTTCTCTGAAGATTTGTGTGTCATGGAACACACTTCTAATGCCAGCACTTAGAAGTTAGGAGTGGGAGGTAGACAGGCCCGGCGGCAGAGACAAGCAGACGCAGGTAGGCCTGTGGCGGCGGCCTGTGAAGGTATACGGGCCCAGCAGCAGCCCGCTGAGATAGACGGGCCCAGCGGCGGCAGCCGGCAGAGACATTCAGGCCCAGCGGCAGCCCACAGAGGCAGACGGGCCCAGCGGCGGCCTGCTGAGGTAAACGGACCCGGCGGCAGCGGCTGACAGGGACATCCAGGCCCGGCGGCAGCCGGCAGAGACATTCAGGCCCAGCAGCGGCCCACAGAGGTAGACAGGCCTGGCGGCAGAGACAAGCAGACGCAGGTAGACCTGCGGCGGCGGCCCGTGGAGGTAGACGGGCCCAGCATCAGCCCGCTGAGGTAGACGGGCCCAGTGGCGGCAGCCGACAGGGACATTCAGGCCCGGCGGCAGCCGGCAGAGACATTCAGGCCCAGCGGCGGCCCACAGAGGTAGACAGGCCCGGCGGCAGAGACAAGCAGACGCAGGTAGGCCTATGGCGGCGGCCTGTGGAGGTAGACGGGCCCAGCAGCGGCCGCTGAGGTAAACGGGCCCGGCGGCAAAGGCCGACAGGGACATTCAGTCCCGGCTGCAGCCTGCAGAGACATTCAGGCCCGGTGGCGGCCTCCAGAGGCAGACAGACCCAGCGGCAGCTGACAGGGACATACAGGCCCGGCGGCGGACTGCAAAAGTAAACAGGCCCAGGGACGGAGACAAGCAGACGCAGCTTGGAACAGGGACGCCCCTAACCCCAACATCTGGGGAAGAAGCTATATCAGTGGGACAGAACCAGAACGAATCTGAACACTCCGTCTGAGGACAACCCAGGGCCCAGCTGCTGATCCTGTGAAACCCAACAACTTGGAGGTGTTGGTGAGACTACCCTGCTCAGCTGAAACCCATCTGGGAGAGGATTCAGATGCCTACAGTTTAAAGTCTGAAGAAACAAGATCATCTGAGGAGTCGACAAATGAACAAAACGTGACCTGGGAACACAGAAGAGCCTACTC